>NW_023606094.1:0-160001 GCF_013339745.2 Dermacentor silvarum
TCCCGAGTTCCTTTCACGCTCGGAAAAACACATTTATGTGGCACGTATTGAGCAACAGAAAGCTGTATCCGGAGTTTTTTATGTTGCTCTAGAATTTTCTCATTGAAACTTTGATAATTAGGGCAGTACTTCTCGACTTAGATAATTCCTTACAATTAACTAATTAAATCTCAGCAACGAAAAAATTACTGGCGAGTACTCCACTGCACTAAAAACAATACGCTCTAGGTTTTCTTCGCGTAATGCCGTTCTTTTTTTAAATCGTGTGGCTGGGACTCCCTGTGTATATATATATACCCTTTGCTAACAATTTTCTATTTCTCACTTTCTGGCGAAAGCAATTATATCGACACTCCAGGCACATTTTTGCTGTTATCGTCGCCGTGATGTTCCGCAATAAATCCAAAACCCATATACATGAGCGACCCTGTTGGCGCGGGAAAAAGCACGTAACAGTAAGCCAAAAAGTATGGTGGCTTGATGGGCATTATCTTCCCACGCGCTAAATATTCGGGTTAGTTGTAGGTCACGTAATCAAGCGCGAATGGGATGGAGAGTACGCGCCTTCTCTTCTAGCCCTGCCGTAGCTGTGAATAACTTTGCGCGGCGGACGCCTATGCGGCCCGGGTGCCACATCTAATTGCTCGTAATCACTGGTAGGTGCAATGATAAGTACGAGCAGGGATGGCTGCTAGAGCACTGCACGGGCTCGGGTTTACCCGAAAGCCCGGGCCCGGGCCGGGCTCGGGCTTTCTGGTGGTGTGCATGTAACGTGCAGGTAGTTATTGTCGGGCGTCTCAACTCTGAAAAAAAAAACGTGTTTTTCGGTCTCGGGCCAGGTTCGGGCCGGTTTTGAGCCGGGCTCGGGCTGGGCTCGGGCCTAAGGTAAAGGGGTGGCGGGCCGGGCCGGGCGGGTAACGTAGATTATTTCCGGGCCCGAGCCGGGCCCGGGTCTCGCCATAAAAGTTTTGATCGGGCTCTGGCGGGCAGCTCAACGTAAAAACGGGCCCGGGCCGGGCCCGGGCTGAAAAAAATTGGCCCGTGCAGTGCTCTAATGGCTGCTAACTTCATGCGCACTGTCTACCTTTCCAGGCTGTCTTCCCGCTCCCCTAGTGTTGCAAAGTTAAGAGGCAGAGGTCATTGCAGATCACTGACAGAGGCCGTCTGTAGTGGACATAAAAATAGTAGGTAGCTAGTAAACGTTATTGACGTCCTGAAGTAGTCACCCCTCGTTTTCATGGAGGGAGGACCGCTGGCCGCTCCCACGTCGGGACGGGAAGGCCAAACCTCACCGCCGCATCGTGGGCCTTCTGGACTGCCTTGAGTTGATCGAACCAGTCATGACTCTTTCAGATAAAAAAAAATTATGGGATTTTACGTGCCAAAACCACGATCTGATTATGAGGCACGCCGTAGTCGGGGACTCCGGAAATTTGGACCACCTTGGGTTCTTTAACGTGCACCTCAGTCTAAGTGCACGGGTGTTTTCGCATTTAATAGACAGATAATGATGAGGAATCTAATTTTCAGAGTTGCGGTGAATCGCGCGTCTGTACGAACCGTTCGCCTCCGCTGCTGGCGTTCTTCATAATGCTTGCGTTCTTCATAATGCTTGCGTTGTGAAAGCGAGTGCTCGAGGTCATCCAGTGAGGTATTTACACGTTTGCCTGGCCCGTGCATTACACTATGCATGCTTCATTTTAGGTAAATGTTCACTACAATTTATATGGGCACTATAACTAACGTCTACTCGTGTAAGGGCTGCTCTTTTCTGTGGCGATTTGGACGGGCTTTTCATGGGATTGGGCCATTTGACCTTATTTTTTCAACTACTAGTATGAAATCCGCCGTAAACCTCCGCGATCGCCTCCTCTCGACATGCAGTAGCGACGCGCGAAAGTACGCTGCGCGCGACAATTAGCTGTTGAGCCCGATCAGAATCAGCGCACGGAACGCGATTGCTTCTCGATTGGATGTCTTTATTTTAAATATTGGCTGTCTAGTTAGGGGTATTTTTCTTACACGGGTGCGATCCCTACACGGATTTACACAGCAAGAATCTTTCTTCGTGTAATTGTCTTCTACTACGCTATCACTAATATTGCTTCACCTTTCCGGCCAAACTGCACTTTTTTTTCTTTTTTAGTACTTTGAGTCCTAGTATAAGCGCTGCTGCGCATGACTTCTGTACTTCTATTTATTCTGATTTCGAGTGAACCCGGCTTGGCATCATTTCGGATCAAGTGTAGACAGGGCAATCTCATACGACGGGGCGCGATGGGAACCTGCGCAGACACGACCTCGCCGATCAGCTGTGGGCCGTCCGGCACGCAGAGGAAGCCGCCCGTGTCCAAGGACTCGAGGCCGACACCTAAAGGCTGGGTGCTTGTGGCCCCACCCTGCCCAAATCGCCGGACAATTTCAATAAAGTTTTCACTCACTCACTGAATAACGATTGTGTCCAAGAGTTGTATTCGGCTCTCGGGAGGCTACGGCATCTTCATCCCTTACGCCACCTTCCCCCTGTGCATAGTAGCAGGCTAGAACACACTAGCTCAGGCCGACCTCTCTGCCTTCCTTCAAAATAAAGTCTCTCTCTCACCGAACACTGACGTCAGATTGCGCTTGCCTGACGTCACGTATTTCAAAATGTTTTTATCATACTTTATTGAATGTATGGGAGTTCTAGTTTCTCAAAAATAAACTGGGGATTGCGTATAGTAAAGGATGGGCGTTGCATCTGACAGAGCTCCGCGGTCCCCATACAGTTCGGTGGCGTCTGCGAATAAGCTTGTGCCCACAGGTAAAATCAACATGTGATTGTAAAATATAAGACATGATGCTGCAATTAAGCACACAAAAAACGTTTTTGCGCAGGAAAACTTCTCCAATCTTGCTATGTTGAGCCTTTATTCCCTCTAATTTAAAATTTCATCCTTGCTAACCGATAAACAGTTAACTAGGTATCAGTGAAGGTTGTCAAAAGACAATCACCTCACAAGGAGTTTGCGTACACCCGTCCAGTGCATGTGGTGTGGGGCAGCTGAGGTCGCGAGTTCGATCCCGGCCACCGCGGCCGCATTTTGATGCGGGCGGAAGGTAAAAAACGCCTGTGTACCGTGCATTGGTGCACGTTAAAGAACCCCCGGTAGTCAAAGTTATTCCGGAGTTGGCCCTACAGGCGTGCCTCATTCAGATCGTGGCGGTGCCATCCAAACTTTTACGTTAGCGCATTTCTCTGGCCTGCGAAGTCTCCTGTCACGTTAATAGCCGCTGATTTGTGATTGCAAATCTATTTGCTACTGAACTTTTCAAGCTTATCGGCCATAAGCGTAGTTAACTATTCCATCTTAATGTGTTATTCCTTTTGTAGCGAAGAATAAGAACGCCATAGCGGGTCACGCTCTCCAGCCCTTTCTAAGTGGGTTGATCCCTCCTGCGCTTTCCTCGAGAAACACCGCTCGTGCTGAGAGCTCGGACCGTCAAACAACGGACGGCCCAAACAGTTGGTGTCTAATAAACGCCTTTACAAGTGGTGGAGAGTGTTTCTGCCTACAGCGTAAATCCTGGAGCTTCGATCCCGTACCCTACGCTCAACCATGCCCGAAGACGCATCCCAGCAAGTGCCATCTACCCCATCCCAGCAAGCGCCTCCTCAGTCTGTCATGTGCTCTGGTGTACCTCGCCACAGGGCAACAGTCCATGGGCATCCCTGTCGTCCTCGTTACGAAGAAATATCGTTCTGTGCGGTTCTGTGTCGACTACCGGCGCCTCAACAAGATCACACACAAGGACGTCTACCCTTTCCGCCGCATAGATGACGCCATTGACAGTTTACAGGGCGCAGAATTATTTTCGTCTTTAGATCTGCGCTCCGGGTACTGGCAAGTACCCATGGCAGACGCCGATCGGCCAAAGACAGCTTTTGTAACACCCGACGACTTATACAAATTTAACGTAATGCTTTTGGACTTTGTAATGCGCCCGCAACTTTTGAGTGCATGATGGACGCAGTTCTGCGCGGCTTGGAGTGGCACACATTCTTGCGCTATCTTGACCACGTTGTTGTTTTTTCGCCGGACTTCACAACACACCTTCAACGCCTACGGTGTGTTTTGACGTGCTTAACAAACGCTGGCCTACAACTAAACATAAAGAAGTGCCTATTTGCTGCACGGCAGCTGACAAGCCTCGGTTACGTCGTATCAAAGGATGGTATACTCCCAGATTCACCCAAACTTCGGGCCGTCGTCGAATTCCCTAAGCCAACGTCTGTCAAAGAATTGCGCAGTTTCATTGGTCTGTGTTCTTACTTCAGACGCTTTATTCGCAATTTCGCCGCCATCATCTCACCCCTGACAAAACTGCTGTCAAGCAACGGGCCCCTCACTTCGTGGTCGTCCCAGTGCGATGAGACCTTCACGAAGCTCCGGCATCTACTTCCGTCTCCACCGATTTTGCGCCACTACGACCCGACAGCTCCTACTGAGGTGCACACAGATGCCAGTGGCGTCGGCCTCGGCGCTGTTCTTGCCCAACGCAAAGAAGGGTTATCTAGATATGTCGTCGCTTATGCAAGTCCTACGCTTACGAAAGCTGAGACAAATTACACTGTGACGGAAAAAGAATGCTTGGCCATCATATGGGCTCTGACTAAGTTCCGGCCTTATTTATATGGTTGTCCATTTGACGTAGTCACGGACAACCATGCACTATGTTGGCTGTCGTCCTTGAAGGACCCCTCGCGCCGTCTTGCTAGATGGGCCCTTCGCCTACAGGACTACGATGTCCGAGTTCTGTACCGCAACGGACGCCAGCATTCTGACGCCGACGCCCTCTCGCGCTCTCCCTTGCCTGACAATGCCTGCTCCTCACTATCCTAGATTATTGTTTCTTCGCTCGACCTTAACACCATCACTTCTGAGCAACGCAAGGACCATTGGATTTCCTCCCTTATAGACTCGCTTTCTAGTTCGTCGGCACAACCAAGCACTCACACGTTGCGTTGCCAAGCACGTCATTTTGCCATTCGCGACAACCTGCTTCACCGACGCAATTGTAACCCCGACGGGTGCCAGTGGTTGTTAGTGGTATCCCGCAGTCTGCGTTCCGAAGTATGCACAGCTTTCCATGCTAATCCACAGTGTGCGCACTCCGGAGTTTCCAAGACTTACCAGCGCCTTCAACAGCGTGTTACTGGCGCGGGATGTACAGCTACGTTCACAAGTTTGTTCGCTCTTTCCCTGATTGCCAGTGCCGGAAAACTTCACCCCGCCTTTCGCCCGCCAGTCTGTAACCTTTACCTTGCCCTACCCGGCCGTTTGGACGCGTCGACATCAAATCGATTTGTATGGGCCCCTTGCCTGACGTCGGCTGTAATTTGCTCGGCCATTGTCCATCGACCACCTGACGCGATACGCCGAAACAGCCGCCCTACTGGCAGCTACAGCGCGCGATGTTGCCTCCTTCCTGCTTCGACGATTCATCCTGCGACATGGGCCACCCCAGGAACTACTCAGTGATCGTGGGCGTGTCTTCCTGTCCGATGTAGTTGAAGCCATTCTCAAGGAGTGCCACGTTGTTCATCGTACAACTGCGGCGGACCACCCCCCAACCAATGGCTTTACAGAACGCTTCAACTGTACGCTCGGGGACATGCTTGCAATGTACGTCGCCTCCGACCACAGTTATTGGGACGCCATTCTGCCCTTTGTAACTTACGCGTATAACACTGCCACTCAGTGCACCACTGGCTTTTCACCTTTTTTCTTGCTGTATGGTCGGCACCCGCCGCACACCATCGACACAATTCTACCATACCGGCCCGTTGCATCTGAATGTGCGCCCATTTCTGACACTGCAAGACATGCTGAGGAGTGCCGTGATCTCGCACGGGTCTTTACATCCAATGACCATGAGAGGCAGAAGAGCACACGCGGTGACACCACTTCTGCACCCACCTTCCTTCCTGGTGCGCTTGTGTGGCTCTTCATTCCTTCCGCTACACCTGGTCTCACATACAAACCAGTGCTCAAGTATGAAGGCTCCTACCGTATTGTCTAACGTACATCTCCCGTCAACTACGTGATCGAAACAGTTGAAGCTTCTGCGGACATGCGCCGTCGCGGACGCGACACTCAACGTCGAGCGCCTCAAGGCCTACTATGACCCTGTCATAGTGTCCAGCTGTTAGGTCGCCCGACGGCTCCCTCTTCGTTCCCGGGGGTGACTGTAGCGAAGAATACGAACGCCATTGCGGGTCATGCTCTCCAGCCCTTTTTAGTGGGTCGATCCCTCCTGCGCTTTCCTCGAGAAACGCCGCTCATGCTGAAAGCTCGGACCTTCAAACAACGGACGGCCCAAACGGCTGGTGTCTGATAAACGCCTATACACTTTTAGTATGCCTTTAACAAAAGTTGCAAGGAACCATGTAAAATATCGGAGGTGGTTTAGGGGCCCTTTAAACTTCGCCTTTAAGAGTGGAACGCGATAGCGTTATTGGACGCCGTTGACGCCGACACCGACACCGCATTTTCTGCGACTTGGGGCCCGATCAAAATTTAGAAAGGCTCGGTTTTCAACATTCCGCTATGTGCCCTAGAACCAAAATACAGCGAAACGCCATCACAATTGGAGGACGCTTAAGCTTTGCCTTTAAGAGTGAAACACGAGAACGTTATTGGACGCCGTTCACGCCGAGACCGTATTTTCTGTGACATGGGGCTCGATCAAAATTTAGAATAGCTCGGTTTTCAACATTCATCTCAATGTTCCCTAGAACCAAAATACAGTGAAACACCATCAGAATTGGAGGACGCTGAAGCTTCGCCTTTAGGAGTGGAACGTGTTTGCATTCAAAGTTTCCTGGTTGCTTATCAGGCTTTTTTCTCCTATATTCAAATTCCAATCCGACGCTACCATGCCTGTAGGTTGTGGTTAAGTTGTACTTTACGACTTTTCTGGCGGATTTTACTTTGAGAAATTCAATTTTTGTTCACTAACGCCTCGCGCCATTCGAAGGGGCCGCCCAGTCGCGATGGTTCGGGATGATGTGGTTCGGCATGATTATTTCCGCCAAACGCCGATGAATGCGCTGACGCCGACACCGACGCCGGATTTTCTGCAATACGGGGCCCTTAACGCTATCGCGTCCAAAGATGGTGGGCACCAGTGAACCATAGAAGTGTGGGAGATTCAGTGAGGCATTTTGATTATCGAGGCGAAGTTTCGCAGCTATACTCGGGGACAACTTTCCTTGGCAGTGCAGGGAAAGCTATGGGACCGAAGCCCAGAGTCTCCTTACGCGCCAAGGAAGAGTTAATTAAATTCATTATTAATTTCCACATTTCACTGGCTCAAGCGAATTCTACTTGACTTATTATTATGTTAACAATGCTGGTAGAAGCCGTATATGTTATAATAAAACTATTGTGCTCTTTGAAATAGAATTCCTTATATGAATTTATTTTTTGTTTCTCAGATCCCACACCACTTTCTGAGCACCTGTTCGGCACAATAAACAGGGTGCAGGCTCACGTTCTGTACTGTACACCTACGCTTGTCACAGACGATCTTAGCAAGATGATTGCACCGGACCTTCTTCCTGCACAAGCTGCTGATCTGCGCCGTCCCTTGGAAACTTACAGCGACATTTTTGACCTTGACAGCCGTCCTTTAGCCCTGACATCGGTGGTTACCCATCGTATTTACACTGGACACGCCAATCTGATACGCCGCCGGACGTATCGTGTTTCACATGCTGAACGGCACGTGATACAACGAGAAGTCGATAAGATGTTGACTAAAGGCGTTATCGAGCCATCTTGCAGTCCGTGGGCGTCCCCAGTTGTCCTTGTCAAAAAGGATGGCAGTTCGCGCTTTTTTGTCGATTACCGACAATAATAACAATGTCTTGATGTAGAGAAGGCTTTCGACACCGTATGCCACACGGCAATTCTCCAGGCCATTTCGGATCTTAATCTTAGTCAACGTTTTTTCCGCTATATTGAATCTTTTCCGAGCGGCAGAACCGCTTCCTTGCACATTGTCGACTTAAAATCAGAATTTTATGAGCTGGGTGACAGGGGCACTCCACAGGGCTCCGTATTGTCTCCCTTCCTGTTCAATCTGGTGATGGCCAAGCTGGCCAAAGCGTTGTTGGACATTGAAGGGGTTGAACAAACCATTTATTCAGATGATGTTACTCTATGGAGTGCTGGAGGCTGCGACGGAGAGTTGGAGGCTCGAATGCAGGAGGCTATTCAGGACCACGGAACTCTGCCTCTCTCCAGCGGGCCTCAAATGCTCGTCGAGGAAATTGGAATTGCTCTTTTACCATCCTTCCAAGCCAGCACGAAAACCCAAGGGCTGGGAGCAAGATAATCCACATCAGGTCGTGCTCTTTGACATGAATGGTAACCGCATCCCTGAAGTACGGTCGATCAGAGTCCTAGGACCGACTATTGAGGGTAACGGATAGAATGGATTGTTGATACAAAAGATAACTGGAAAAGTGGAGAATGCTCTACGAATGTTTCGACGCATTGTCAACAGAAATATATGTATGAGCAAGGAATGTGCCGTTAGGCTCATACACGCTTTCATCCTATGTCATATTACTAATGTTGCGGCTATGCTCGATTGATAAAAAAACAGAAGAGAAACGACTCGATACCACAATCCGCCGAGTCTTCAAGGTAGCCCTGGGGCTACCGTTGAACGCATCCACCGAGCTTTTTTCTAAACTAGGAGTTCACAATACTCTAGCTGAAATCGCTGAGGCTCAGCACACAGCTCAGGTCGTCCGGTTGTCAGGCACCAGAGCTGGCAGAGACATCCTGGTCACTATGGGCATGTTTACTGAACTTGAAAAGGATAACGTCAGACTTCTTAGCAAAGAAATCAGGGACGCGATTGTGGTTCGTCCTTTTCCCAGGAACGTCCATCCAGTCTTTAACCAAGGGAGAAGGCTCGCCCGCGCGAAGGCTCTTCTTGCCGAGGCTGCTACGGATTCCACAGAAGTTGCCTTCGTAGACGCCGCCCAGGTGGCCAGTCATGAATCTTTGTCTGTAGCCGTAATAGACACCCACGAAAGAGTCTTCAATGCATTCTCTGTTTATATCAAGAATCCGGAAGTGGCCGAACAAATGGCCATTGCACTCGCTCTGCTAGATCCAGAGCGCTCGGTAATCTATAGCGATTCTAGGGCAGCTACCGGCGCCTTTGCTGGGAGAATAGTGGATGCGAAGGTTTCGAAGTTACTGGAAGGTAGATGCATTAGTCTCCACTCTATAGTCTGGTTCCCAGCCCATATGGGCGATTTCGTGGGAGGACAGCAGAACCTCAACGAATCCGCTCATAGGGCCGCGCGAGGACTTGCCAGCCGCGCTCCCCTGCAGACCCCCTCGTCTCCTCCTAAGGCCTTTAAGGACCAGCTTCAGATATATAATGAGCTCATCAAGTACTTTTATTTAGGACGTAGACAATTCTCCTTTCCAAACAACAGGGCGCAGTCAGTGACTCTCCGCTTGCTACAGACGAACTCGTACCTCAATCCTTGGCGTATGAGCCGAATCGACTCAGACTAAGACGGAACTTTCAATTGTGCACAGTGTGGTGGAAATGTCAACTTGGGACACATGTTGTGGGGATGCGTGACGCAGGCCTCCTATCTGGAGGACAAGAACAAGTGGGACGGCGCTCTTAGGAGCAGCGAGCTCCAAGACCAACTCCAGGCTGTCCAGAAGGCCCGCGAAGCGGCGGAGAGCCTACGGCTCCCCGTTCCGACGTGGGAGGTGCCCTCTACACCTTGACGAACAGTCTGGTGTCCCTCAGGACCCTTTTTGGAAATTAAGTTTAACCACCACCACCACCTACATCTCAACAATATCACGCGCAAGGATGGCTACCCCTTTCCGCGTATTGATGACCCTTTGGACTGCTTGCACGGAGCCAAATACTTTTCATCCATAGACCTTCAATCAGGCTATTGGCAAATCTCGGTAGATGACATTGACCTGGATAAAACTGCCTTTGTCACATCTGGCGGCCTCTACCAATTCATGGTAATGCCCCTTGGCCTTTGTAATGCCCAGGCAAACTTCTAAAGAATGTTGTTCCTTACTTCGCGGCTAAATATGGTCCACATGTCTGTGTTATCTAGACGACGTGATAGTCTTTTCACCAACTTTCGCGAGTCATACAACCCGACTATCGGCCATTGTTGTTGTTTTCAGACGCGCTGGCTGCAATTGAACTCATCCAAGTGCCACTTTGGACGTCGTAAAATTACCGTTATTGGCCATCTCGTCAGGGCCGCTGGCGTTCAACCCGACCCTGACAAGATTCGCGCTGTCCAGAACTTTCCTGTTCCATCTTCCACCGCAGACATAAGAAGCTTTGTTGGACTCTGCTCCTATACTTCTATCATTTCATCAAGAATTTCGCCGATACTGCTCGCCCACTGACCGACTTAAGAAGGACTTTACTTTCACATGGGGCCTTGTGCAGACCAACGCCTTCTCCGCTCTCCTACGCTTGTTAACGGCTCCCCCATTACTGGCTCATTAGGATCCATCGGCTCTCACTGAACTTCACACGGATGCCAGGGGCCACGGAATTGGGGCTGTACTCGTTCAATGGCAGCGTAACGAAGAGCGCGTAATGGCATACACCAGCTGCCTCCTGTCACGCACCGAGGGGAATTTTTCAATTACTGAACGAGATTGCCTGGCGTTAGTTTGGGCAGTAACCAAATTCCGCCCCTACTTGTACGGCCGCACATTTTCCGTGGTTACCGATCACCACACCTTGTGCTGGCTCTCGTCACCTAAAAATCCCACTGGACGATTGCGTAGATGGGTGCTACGGCTCCAATTTGCTGTTCTATGCAAGTCAGGCTGCTTGCACAAGGACGCTGACTGCCTCTCTCGTCATCCTGTCGACCACCCTGAATATGATGCGCATGACAGCGACGGTTGCGTACTGGCCATTTCTGATCTGTGTGACATTCCCAATGAACAACGATGTGATGACTGCTTACGTGTTCTCATCGATCGTCTCAATTCTGGATAGTCGGAGACCACGCTACACATGTTGGTACTCCGCGAAGATGTTCTCTACCGTCGCAGCATACGCCCTCAAGGACCAGAATTTTCACTCGTTGTCCCACGCCATCTCCGGACATCTGTTGTTGAGCAGTTGCATGAGGCGCCTACTGCTGGCCACCTCGGAATTTTGCGTATTCACGACCGCGTACGGCGCCACTTCTACAGGCCAGGCCTGTACCACTCTGCGCGCCGCTACGTTGCAGCCTGTTCGCTCTGTCGGCGCCGAAAAAAACCTGCTGTGCTACCCGCTGGACGCCTTCACCCCATTGATGTGCCATCAGAATTATTCTTTCGCGTCGGTCTCGATCTTTTCGGTCCGTTTCCGACGTCGAAATCTGGTAAGTGCTTCGTTGTCGCGACTGATTACGTGGCCCGGTCAGTGATCACGCGATCTTTCCCCACAAGCCGCGCAAATGAGGTGGCTCATTTCTTTTTCGATGACGTCATCCTCCATCACGGCGCACCCCGGCAGCTCCTCCCTGATCGCGGCTGCAGCTTCTTGTCCCGAGTTGTTGAAGACCTCCTTCACTCCTATTCAGCCGATCACAAGATGCATCGCTTTCCACCGCCTACCGCCCGCAGACAAACGGACTCACAGAGCGGCTCAATCCCACGCTGACAAAAATGCTGTCTATGTACGATCGACCAAAACGTTTACGGACCAAGGGATCTGACCAAAAGCTGAATATCTCCGCAGCCTCAAAACGCAGCCTGGTATTTCCATTTCCAGCCCCTACTATATTGTGATGTACCGTTTTACTGACTACTTTAAAGGCTGCTCGGACATTTAGCGTTTTCTGAGATCCCGTGGTCCGCAAACTTTTTTGGTCGATGGTCGATTGTACGTTTCTGACGTCCGCAGTGATTGGGACAGCACGTTATCCCTCGTGACCTTCACCTATAATTCGTCCCGTCACGAGACCGCTGGCTTTTCATCATTTTACCTTCTGTTCGGCGGCCACCCTACTCTGCACCTTGACACACTGCTTACTTCCTCCTCCTCCTCCTCGACGAACACTCCCACTGAATATGCCCAAGACGCTTTCGTCCGGGCTCACACGGCGCGCGAGATTGTCGGATCCCGGCTCACTGAGTATCAAGCCGCGCAGAAGCTCCGGTACGAAAGCCCGAATCGGGACGTTCGACTTCCTCCTGGCTCCGTTGGCCTCCTATGGACAGCATGTCGCCACATTGGCTTGTCTGAAAAGCTGATGCAGCGCTACACAGGGCCCTACACGATATTTCGCCAGCTTGGCGGTGTAAACTACGAGATCGCTCCGCTGGACTCGCGTGGCCCCAGTGGCGTTGAGCAAGTGTCCCGGCTGAAGCCTTACCCTGCCGCGAGGTCTCGTGCCTTCTATTTAGCGCCGAGACGGCGCCTTTACAGGAGGGGGTTATGTTACGGCGCAACAACGAGTGGCGCCAGTCACAAGACAATTTGAGGTGTAGATGTGGACTCGGTCTCGACAGCCATCTTTGTTATGTATCGTTGTCTCTCTTGTAAATAGTGTAAATACATCTTTATATGTGACTTCCGCACTGGAACAACATATTGTAAGAAGACGCCGGGTACGAAGGCGGAGTCCTTGTCTTTCAGCGAAGCCGCGCGAGACAGCCAACGAGCACTAACCCGATGATGTATAGTGTTTAATGGCGCAAGGGCCAGTTATGGCCAAAGAGCGCCATGTCAGTGATTGTGAGTTTGCAGTGGAGCGATGAATTCTGAGAAGTACATGAGGCGTGGCTGTAAAGGGGCCTAAAATAATCGCTGTAAAGTGCGTAAAATATGCATGTACTAAAATCATGGCAGTGACCAATGAGGTGTACTATGAAAAGGAAGAATGCATTGAGGAAGAATGATACGATTTACAAGATATAACAGGGGGAATAATTGATCAGAAGCAAAAGTGCCTAAACAGAGCCCTTGAAACACAAGGGCCTGAGTCGACAGAATTCTGAGTCGACAGAATAGGACACCAGTTCGCCGTGTTTTCGTTGCATAGGGCCAAATACCTATCTGTGGCTTTATCAAGTGAAGCTTATTATTTGTTTCAGGGTCCCACAGGCGCTGCCAGTGGCCTCGCAGTTTCCTTCGCAAAAAAGGCTTCAGAACTGTGGAGGGAATAGCAGCGGCATGATTAATAGCTTGCGATGTAGTTGATGTGGCCAACTGGTCTGCGAGCACATTGCCCTCGATGCCTCTATGTCTAGGCAACCAGCATATAATGACATGCTGGTTTGATATATACGATTTGCATAGAGTGGAATAGAGCTCAGTGAGTACAGGATTTTTGTGTTTGCAGAGTGACATCGGGGATTTCACGACGCTTAGGGAGTCTGTAAGTACAATTGCTTTTTGAAGTTTTGATTTCCTTATATGATGAGCAACCGACAATAGTGCATGCGCCTCAGCCGTAAAGATACTCGTTTCCGGGTGGAGTACACCGGATTCCGAGAAGGATGGGCCGACGGCTGCATAAGACACCCCGGTATGTGACTTGGAAGCGTCTGTGTAAAACTCTGTACACGAGTACTTGGACTGGAGTTCTAAGAAATGCATTTGAATGTGTGCTTCTGGAGCGTGTTTAGTGACCTCTACAAACGATGTGTCACATTCTATGGGCTGCCACTGCCACGGCGGTAACAACTTTGCTGGGGGCATGAGACGCTGTTCAAGGAATGGTACACCTACTTCTTTGATGAGGCTCCGCACATGCAACGAGAAAGGCTCTCTCGCTGCCGGTCGATTCTGAAAGAGTGTGGTATTAGCCGTGTCATTTATGGTCGAATATGCCGGATGTTCAGAGTTCGCGTTTACCTTTAGAAAATATGTTAAGCTGGAGTATGTCCTTTGTAGGTGGAGTGACCACTCATTTGCCTCTACGTAGAGGCTTGCCACAGGACTAGTCCTAAAAGCACCTCTGGCTAAGGAGATGCCTAGATGGTGCACGGGATCCAACATCTTTAGCGCGCTCGGCGTAGCAGACTGGTACACTATAGCCCGGTAGTCTAAGCGTGTATGTATAAGGCTCTTATATATGTTCAGGAGGCATTTCCTATCACTACCCCACGTTGTGTGCGACAAAAGTTTAAGAATGTTCATTGTCTTCAAGCATTTGTTCTTAAGATACTTTATCTGTGGGATGAATGTAAGCTTGGTGTCTAGTATTATGCCTAAAAATTTGTATTCGGTACTTACAGGTATCTGCTGTCCGTACAGTTCTACGTCAGGATCAGCGTTCAATCCTCTGTTTCGTGTAAAAAAAACACAAGAGCTTTTATTCGGTTGAGCTGAAAGCCATTTTCATCAGCCCATTTGGAGACTTTGTTGAGACCGAGCTGAACCTGTCGTTCACAGATTGCCAGGTTGCATGACCGAAATACTATCTGTACGTCATCTACGTATACCGAATAAAACATACTGCGTGGAATGAATGAATGCAAGGAATTCATCTTTACAATGAAAAGTGTACAACTAAGTACTCAACCCTGTGGAACCCCGGTTTCCGTAATAAAAGGTCTGAACAGAGTACTGCCAATTCTAACTCGAAAAGTACGGTTAGACAGGTAGCTTTCTATAACACTCAGCATGCTTCCCCGAATACCCATCTCGGACAGATCCAGCAGTATTCCAAAACGCCTCGTTGTGTCGTAAGCCCTTTCCATGTCGAGGAATACGGACAAGAAAAATTGCTTATGGACAAATTCGTTTCGGATATTTGCCTCGATACGTACTAGATGGTCGGTTGTTCACCAGCCTCCTCTAAAGCCACACTGATATGTATCGAGCAGTTTGTTTTATTCGAGGAAATGCAGGAGACGGCAGTTAATCATTTTTTCGAACAGCTTACACAGGCAACTTGTGAGCGCTATTGGGCGATAGTTCGTCACTAAAGAAGGGTCCTTCCCCTGCTTCAGAACCAGAACGACAATTGCTTCTTTCCATGTAAAAGGAATGTACCCAGCAGCCCATATTTTATTAAAAAGTCTGAGTAGAGTCATTTGGGTGTCTGTGTGGAGGTATTTGACCATCTCGTAGACTACTTTGTCGGGACCCGGAGCAGAGCTCTGACATTTCTTTAAGGAGGCTCTTAACTCGGCAATGGTAAAAGGGCTATTGTAGGGTTCGATTCGTCTGCACTTACGATCTAATGGCATGCGTTCTATTTGTTCGTTGTGTTTAAGAAATGAGCGTGTATAATTCATTGAGCTAGACACGTACTCGAAGTGCTCCCCGAGAGCGTTAGCCTGGTCTTCCAAGCTATTTCCACAGTAATTTACCAGAGGCAAAGAGTGGGTTGATTGCCCCGTAAGCTTTCTGAGTCCATTCCACACTTTTGTTTCCTGTGTATAGGAAATAATTCCCGAGACAAACTTCTCCCAGCTGGCCCTCTTTGCTTGTCGCCGCGTCCTTCACCCCTGTGATTTAATCTGTTTAAATTCGATTCGGTTTTCCGCAGTAGGACATTTCCGTAGTTTGCCCCAGGCTTTATTTTGTCTCCTTCATGCCTGTCTGCGATCGTCATTCCACCAGGGAACCCGTCTTTTGGATGTAGTCCCATTTGTTTGATGAATGAACTTCTCAGCTGCGTCAATGATAAAAGCGGTAAAATATGATACGGCATCATCTATACTAAAGTTAGTTATAAAATCTTGTGATAGGTACGTGGATTCCTTAAAAAATCTTCAATCAGCTGAGGCTAGTTTCCAGCGAGAGACATCTGGAGGGGAGTCACGTTGCGTTACCAAGTTTAGACTTACTGGGAAGCGGTCACTTCCATACGGATTTTTGATGACATGCCATTCTAAATCAGAAAAAAGGGAGGCAGAGCCAATCGATAGGTCTATTGATGAGTGTGAATTGTGATGGAGATTATATTAGGTTGGCTCCTTCTTATTGAAGAGGCACGCACCGGAGTTTAAAAGGAAGTTTTCAATGAGTCGACCTCGCGCGTCACCTCGCGAGTCGCCCCACGTCGTGTTGTGGGCGTTAAAATCACCCGCGAGCATGTAAGGCTCGGGAAGCTGATCAATAAGGTTATGAAGGTCTGTTTTTTCAAGATGACGGTTCGGGTGTATATAAATAGAACATACCGTGACCAATTTGTTAAAAAGGATAGCCCGAACAGACATTGCCTCAAGGGGCGTCCGAAGAGCGACGTGTCGACAAGCTACAGATTTGTCGGCAACTATTGCTACACCACCGGAGGCGTTAGCCTCGTTACGGTCTTTTCGGAAGATGGTGTAATTATGAAGAAAGTTAGTGTTTGTAGGTTTCAGAAGTGTCTCTTGAACACACAGCAACTTTGGATTATGTTTGTGTAAGAGTTCCCTGGTTGTGAATAAGTTGTGAATAAGTCCTCTAACATTCCATTGTAATATTAGTGTCTCCATAATGAAGAAAGTGTTTGTGCTGTGTGTTCAGAAGATGAAGACTAGCTCACGGTGCCCTTTCCAGGCGCCGTGACGCGAGGTTTCTCTTTTCTGGAGCGGTCGAGAGATTCCCGCTGCTCCTTAGGCGCTGGTGGCGCCGTGTGGCCGGTTGTTGCGAGGCGCTGGACACGCGCTCTTGCGAGCGGTTGGTGTGTCGTGGCGGCCTCGTCTCGTGGGACGAGACCCTTGAGGCCACCAGCCCGGAGGTCGATGGCTCCTTGTTCTGAGATGGCGGAGCAGCACTAGCTGCAGCCGCCGAGGGGCGGATGGCGTCACCGCCGGCTCACTGTGTGTTGGCCTGACAGCCGCCCGAGGCCGTTGTGGCGCTGCCCACTGACGCGCCACTTCGGCAAAGCTATTCTTCGGCAGGTAGGACACCCGCCATCGCGCTTCTCTGAATGATATGTTCTCTTTGACTTTGATCGTTACTATTTCTTTCTCCTTCTTCCAAGATGGACAGGACCGCGAATACGCGGCGTGCTCCCCATCACAATTCACACAGTGTGGCGCGTTCTCACAAGATTCAGATGGATGTTCATCGGCCCATTTGGCACAGGTTATTCGGCCTCAGCAGTTCTGAGAACTGTGGCCAAACCTCTGGCATTTGAAGCAGCTGAGGGGATTCGGGATATAGGGCCTGACTCGGGTTTTTACATAGCCTGTCTCGATAATCTCGGGAAGTACACTTGAGCCGAATGTTAGGATTACATGCTTGGTTTCAATCTCTTTACCATCACGCCTCATCTTATTTCTTTTCACATTGATGACATTCTAGTCACTCCATCCCTCCAAAAGTTCAGTCTCAGTTAGCTCCATTAGATCATCATCGGAGATGACACCACGAATGATGTTCATAGAACGGTGTGGGGTGACACTCACTGGAATGGCCACGAAAGACACAAGATTCGATAGCTTTTCTTATAAAAATTATCACGGAGTTCAAAAAGTAGATCACCGCTTGCCAACTTGGAAACTTTGTAGCCTGGGCCAAAAGCCTCCATCAGTGATTTCGCAACCAGAAAAGGTGAGACGATTCTTGCTGACTTTTCGGCTTTCTCAGAATGTATAACATGAAATCTTGGGAAATTATCAACTTGGCGGCCAAAAAACTTAAAGACTTCTTCGGTGCGCCCTCGTTTATGAGGGCGATCAGCGAGCCGGGGGAATGATGAAAAAGCCATAAAGGTAACGATGATTTCGGCAGCTATGCCAGCCGCCCACACCGAGCCCAACAAGCGGACGCTACGACACCCGAAGGAGACGCAGACGCCAGCTGTACATAGCCACTATAACCTAATATAATAGACCCAGGATTGGATAAATTACACCAGGTTAACCCTTGCTGCCAGGAAAATTGGAAGTAAACGAAGCGAAGAGAAGACAGGAGAGATGGAAAGAGAGAAAGACGAAGGATGGAGAGAGAGAGACAGGAAAAGCAACTACCAATTTCCCCCGGGTGGGTCAGTCCGGGGTGCCGTCTACGTGAAGCCGAGGCCAAAGGGGTGTGTTGCCTCCGCTGAGGGGCCTTAAAGGTCCAAACACTCAGCGTCGGCTCAACCCCCAGGATCCCCTTTTCCCCGGACACGGCTAAGCCGCGCACGGTTAGACGCGGGAGTGTCCAACCCTCGTGTGCTCGGGTACGCGGTGGCGCAAATCACCAAACGCCTGCTTGCGCAGACGCCCCTGCGGGAGAGCACTACCCACAAATGATGTTCATTAATATAAGGATGGGTATACACAGATGAAGACGATGACGAACTAGACAGTTAGCGTTCACACTACCCCCCCCCCTCACTAAAGCGGTCGACAAAGCAGCAAGTCAGAAACGGTACAAAAGCCGAAAATACATACTCAGGCGAGAGACGTGAATGATTTCGGTGCTACGGCAACGGCGGTGCGGTCAGTAGCCGAGCTAACAGGAGCGACGCTATATTTTACAGCAGATGTTTTTCACGCATGGTGTATGGGCCGAAATGCCTGTGAAGGATTTTTTTTACTGAGCCCCGGTGCTCGAACAGGTCTCCACAGAAGCACTTCGTCCCATTGGCGGAACGAAATGACACGACGCGTCGCATCACAACGGAATTTCCTCTTGTCCTGAATGGTCGCGGTGTTGGCACGCGAAATTGCATGGCAGTGGGCGATGCGGGCGGCGAACTGCTCTGGTACAGATGTGGATGGAACAAATTGCGTAGAGAGGACATCATCATCATCAGCCTATATTTACGTCCACTGCAGGACGAAGGCCTCTCCCTGCGATCTCCAATTACCCTTGTCTTGTGCTAGCTGATTGCAACTTGCATCTGCGAATTTCCTAACTTCATCACTCCACCTAGTTATCTGTCGTCCTCGACTGCGCTTCCCTTCTCTTGGTATCCATTCTGTAACCCTAATGGTCCAACGGTTTATCCATCCTACCCATTACATGGCCTGCCCAGCTCCACTTTTCCGCTTAATGTCAACTAGAATATCGGCTGTCCCCGTTTGTTCTCTGACCCACACCGCTCTCTTCCTGTCTCTTAACGTTAGGCCTCACATTTTTGTTCCATCGCTCTTGTGCGGTCCTTATTTTGTTCTCGAGCTTTTTATTAACCTCCAAGTTTCTGCCCCATATGTTAGCACGGGTAGAATGCAATCATTGTACACTTTTCTTTTCAACCAGTGGTAACCTTCCAGTCACGATTTGGTAATGCCTGCCGTATGCACTCCAGCCTAATTTTATTCTATAAATTTCTTTTTCATGATCAGGGTCCCCTGTAGTAATTCACCTAGATAAACCTACCCCTTTACAGACTCTAGAGGCTGACTGGCGATCCTGAATTCGTGTTCCCTTGCCAGTCTATTGAACACAATCTTTGTCTTCTTCATATTAATCTTCAACCCTACTATCACACTTTCTCGATTAAGGTCCTCAATCATTTGCTGTAATTCGTCTCCATTGTTGCTGAATAGGACAATGTCATCTGCAAACCGAAGGTTGCTGAGATATTCGCCGTTGATCCTCACTCCTAAGCCTTCCCAGTCTAAGAGCTTGAATACTTCTAAGCATGCAGTGAATAACATTGGAGAGATTGTGTCTCCTTGCCTGACCCCTTTCTTGATAGGTAACTGTCTCCTTTCTTGTGGAGAACCAAGGTTGCTGTGCAATCGTTGTAGATATTTGCCAATATATTCACGTATGCATCCTGTCCTCCTTGGTTATGTAAGGCCTCTATGACTGCTGGTATCTCGACTGAATCAAATGCTTTTTCATAATCTATGGAAGCCATATGGAGAGGTTGATTGTACTCCATAAATTTCTCGAGTACCTGTTTGATGACATGGATATGATCCATCGCAAAATATCCCTTCCTGAAGCCAGCCTGTTCTCTAGGTTGGCTGAAGTCTAGTGTTGCCATGATTCTGTTTGAAATTGCCTTGGTTATCTAGAACTGGCAGTGGAGGTAACAGTTCCATATATGTCAGGACCTGCAGTGGCACATGAACAAAATCGGTCAGACTTAGGCTAATTTTGGGTGGTGCAGGAGGATCAGAAGAGAGGCAGGTCAAGTCAAACAGTGCTTGCGGAACAATCGATGAGCGCAGAGTGATCAGAGAGAAAGTCTATGCCAAGTATCAGATCATAGGGGCAGTAGGCAAGCACGATGAAAAGTACGACAGTATGGCGACCAGCAATGCTTATGCGGGCAGTACACATTCGTACTACGCCAGTCGTTCTGCTGTCGGCAATGCGTACGACCCGAGTGATGGCAGGTGCAAGAACTTTCTTTAGATGACAGTGAAGGGTGAGCGCCTTAAGTTACCAACTTCCTAGCAAACCACGGACTGAATTAAGGATCCTGTTGCGGTGAAGTAGTCCCAGGGAGTCTGCTGGGGTGCGCCGGGAAATACCCAGCTAGTGAGTTCCTCTTCACGTGTTTGGAATGCTCCGTCCAGATAGAAAATGACATTGACTAGCATTATGGTTGGGTCCCGCCTGTTCCCCTTGGTGGCACGTCCATACATGATGAGCCATTCTTCCCTTTGGTGGTGCTGATACGCTTGAGTGGCAGCGCCCGAAGGTTGGGGTCAGCCGTCCTGCAGGAGTACAGTTTCACTGAAAGTTATGGAAACACCGCCATGATAAGTGACATTGGAGCCATTTGTTGAAGAGAAGTGAACGTGCGAGCCTCAATTGGGCGCACTTGCAACTGTACCGTAGTTCTTGCAGTTATTTGAGCTTCTTTATATTAAGCACCAAGCTGTCTTTCAGCGAACAGACATAAAAACCGTCCTTGATTTTCTTGTAGGAGACATACTGTCCAGTTGTATATAGCTTGCCCAGTCGCTTTACACGTCTAGTGAGCACCTCTGGGATGAAAGCTTTTAGCATGAAGTGCAATATTGCTGGGAGCATATGATTTTCCCAGAATGGCCGATCGAAAAAAATTCTCTCTACATGGATGTGATGCATTTCACCTCGGTTTTGTGCCTCTGTCCATATGACAAAATCGCACCACTTGTGCCCTGTTGTAGCCATTTGCCCTTGAACTTGGTAGTAGTAGGCGTGGTCTTTTTTTAGGTAGACTTGCCCATCCTTCAGCATGCAGCAAAATTTGCTGTCCTTGGATGCATCTTCTGCAGTCATACCCTTTTTCGAAAATAGGCATTTTACCTCGAGCAATCCTTGATCGCCATCCAGGACAACAATCCGATCTGGAGAGGCAGCCAAAAATGGGTAGTGCTTGTGAATGTGCAACCCAGTTTCGGTCACCTCCAGTTGCACATCTCGACTGCGTATAAGTATGGAATATGCTTCAACAGCATCTTGCTCATGCATCCTTCCATAAACCATGGCTTCGCTCATGGCTCTATTGCTTGGGTAGAGCAACATTCTTAGCAAGCCTTCCGGCTTCACACAGCGACACACTCTTTTAAACACCGAGGCCGTTATGCGACCTGTCCTTGCAGAGTGCCAGAGCTTGTTCGCTGCCTGACCCATTGTGTCTCTGCAAATGTTTTGACGTTGCACATCATCGAGGGCTCCATTGTTTGTAGATGCACTTATGAGGGTTTGAGCTTGCTCAGACCACAGATCCTCTTCATCATTTAAAACCTGACGATCAGGATTCACGTTACTGTGCGCTACTTTGTCCTCGGGACACAGGTAGCGTAGCACTTGTAGTGAAGGGCAGCACGCAGAAAGGTTTGCCTTGAGTTTCGAAATCTCGTCTTGAGACGGTCGCACATAGGGGCAGGGGTCATACTTGCGCTGCTTCTTAACGTAGGCAGGCTTGCTCACAACATGCCTCTGAAAGGGGATGTCCTGAAGTGGCAACCTTGGGGCCTGTTTTTTTACTGCACCACAAAGAAAATAAACATGTCAGTGATGCAGACACATCTATTATCGTAATCAGTACAGTACTGCTTTTAAGTTTTTCTATAGTGGAGGCTGTTACCATCTACTAATAGCAATATTTACCAGCCTATTCTGTTGCATACTTTTTGTTTTGTCAACAGTGCTTTCGAATTGTGATTCAATATAACATGCAAAATAAAGTTCATTTAGTGTACTGTGATTTCTGAATTACTCGACAAGCCGAGGCTGACAACAAAATCAATGTTCCAAATAATTTGTAAAAAAAGAGAACATTTCAAATGGAGATATGATACTACACCTTCAGCAGGAACAATCCACTTGCATGGCACATCGGTACAGGACTCTTGTTCCTTGGCCGTCTTGTCCGTTACGCTCAGCAGCACTCCAGCAACATGCTGACAGGATTGACTGAGCCTGCAGTCCATAAAGTGTGAGTATAGGTGGATATAAACACTGATAATTAAGATTGTATGAATTCCTAAGGAAAGCAGGCTGTTCTAAAGCTGCAGCGCCGGAAAGAAAAGTAACATAAACGTAGAAGTGACGGCAAAGTAGTTCATGTGAGGGGACTACACACTCTTGCTTAAAGCATTCCCTGAAACCTTGCGTGGCAGTACGCAGTGTGTCCACGATCCACCGCCTAAACGCTTTATAAAACTGTGCTGAGGTGGAAGTCAAAAGCACTTTACAGGAAAAAATACGCGGCGAACGTGTTCCTATATTTCACATGTAGTGTAAAGGGAATCGTGGCCGGGGTTTCGGTTATCCGCACCAGTTTGAGTTTTGTTTCTTTATAACGCTGACAACTCTCGCACGGACAGCTTCCATGCCTACTGAAGTCCATTTGCATTGGAATCTTAGCGTATGACTAAAGCGCGATTATAGCAAGGTCGAAGTCAAGCGAACACCGAAGCGAGACGTACTAATGATTGACCCCGCATTGGCGCAGGCACACAAGTCCGTTTGACAAGAAACGGCCACAGCTACAGCGCAGTTCGCATGCAATGTATGTACTGCATTCTACATTTTCTTCGCTGTTCGCAGGACCAAGGCACGATAGAACTACACACCTGTACTGCTTCCAATCGTCATAGAATGCAAATATTAAGTACTTTCGTTTAGCGCATGCTGGGTCTGCTACTCGTTTCAAAGCGAACGTGCGCGTGTTTTAGGGACCCGAGTCACTGCCAAACGCTGAGCTCTTCACTGATAACTGCATTTTTGTTGGCCAGAAAAAACATTTGTAATTTCTTACCCGGCTACACATGTGCAGTGCGCTCCAGCGATGTCCCCACTTGCTTTGCGATACCACGCCGTCACAATGTAGGCACCGGACTTCATCGATGGCAAGCAAGCCGCCCGAACAAGACCCACTTGTGGGTCACTAGTGCTCAAATTGAGCATAACGTTCTTCACGTAGCCCTCTTCTTTAAATGCCCAACCACGATGGGCTTGACGCACGGTCGCGGTTGTAGAGTGCAGGTAGCTCCATACTTGGTCGCTGGCAATCGAGCATCGCGAAAAGTCGCAAATCCATCCCGTGTCCAAAAAAGAAAACGGAATACAGTCTTCCTCCATCATTTTGACACGACGTAGGACGACTAAACAAACAACGGAAGCTGAATTTCACGCGATCAAACTCGATGGCAAGCTGAATTTCACGCGATCAAACTCGATGGCACAGGTAGCAATAAAAGGAGACGACGGGGAATGCTCCCCACACAAATAATCTCGCACCCAGCGCCCCGAACGCTTCCTCAGGCCTACGGCAGATGGCGCTCACTATTTTGCAAAGTGTCCATTTGTGGTGCGACGAGCCGCACGAATTATGGTAATGAGCGGCCATATGCAGTGTCAGTCGTGAGGCATGCGTATCGCCGCATTTTCCCTGTCATTTGGGGCCATGAAATTTTTGTTCATAACGCGTGCTCATAGCATTTGCATCGCTCTCGGGTGGTGTTGGCATTTGTGGTTTGAACAATCATTTCTATTAAAAACACGTTTATTTGAAATAATATTGGTTGAAACTAGCAAACTTCTTGCGACTTTTTTGTACTTTTCGCTACTGCGTTTGTATTGTAATCAATATTAATGTCGTTTCGCGTCATCAAAGGCCATGACAACGGCGAATTTTTAATTTATAAGAATAATATACGCAAGGCGGCGTCTTGAAGTTTCTCTCTCACGGTGCCAGTAAGCAGCGAAGTGAACAAGAGATGGCAGTGCCGGTGCTTGCGTCGCGCAAGCGGATACCTGTGGCGCGCGCAACGCTATCGATGATATTCGGCCGCTTCTCGGCCAGACGAGTCGGGCTGAGTCACTTGCGTTTCACCAGATAGCGATAACGCGGCCTAGAGCGTGCGCTCATCATCACTGGTAGGTCGCGTATGTTGCCTCAAGCTAGAAAGCAAGCGCGTGGGCGCCAATATCGATGACTAATTCCGTTTCCCGAGGACACGCATCCTAGCTAATGAAGCAGACGATGCTTGTGCGCATGCAGACGACAGAAGCGAGAAACGATTTGGATGGGATAATCGTACGCTTTGAGCTAGCTGCTTTATTTTTACTGGGGAGGAAAAATTTTGCTTTATCAAGAACGCTAGGTTTAATGCGTACATTACAGTTTCTTAGGCGAAACGTCAAATTTGCGTCACGTTACGAAAGCAAAACGGGGCCATCAGCGCCATTTTGTAAGCGTCGCGCCTACGTCACGCCTCGAAGAAAATGGCGGAATGTCCAGAATAGCGGCTCTGGAAACGGTGCGCGAGAGCGCGCGCCTGCTCCGGCTTCCGGAAAAATGACGTGTTTCCGACTCTCTTTCCACTTATGCAAGTCCGTGATCCTTGCCCACTAGTTCCTGCCACCACTGCGCTGCCGGGCGTCTGCTCTAAGGCATGATCGGGAACTTCGCGTGTTGGCGCGGTTTGAGCTTATCACGAACCGAAAATGACGGCCCGATCATTACTTGCCAGACGCTCAGGTACGTAACCGAACAGTCGCAGTTTGGCCCCTTCTCGTCGCTACGTTCATGAGTATGACTTCTTCAGGACCTCATGTTATCATGGATTATGTTGGGGCACTGCTCTTTGCATTGTGTGTCCGTGTATCTGGGCACAAGTGATCACATAATCCTGGATGCCTCGGATCATAAGGCTTTCTGTCCTCTTGCGATCGGCAATGAGTCATCAGTCAGCATACCGCGGAGCAGAAATAAATCCTCTGTTAGGGTATCCTCTGAGAACAGCACGAACAGCTTGCATCGCATACATAAGCCGCTGCTGCTGCGTCCTTCGCCGCGCGTCAAGTTCTTCCAGCTCTTCATCGTCTATCAAGAACTGCAGGAGGGTGTTTATCGGCTGCGCCATCTTCAAAAAGCGCGTGCAATGCGATAGCGGTCGCGGAAGCCGCATAACATTCGCCAGACGGCGCGTTCGTGCACCCGAAAGTACCTGAAAGCAGTCGGCGAAAATCGCCGTTAAGTTAAGCTCCGAAGGCGTCGCACTCGAGCGCACTCGAGCTTGCTCCTTTGGAGTTCGGAGCGCGCTAACTTAACGCGCCCATTGCTACAAAACGCAGCGATTGTCGACAATGCGCACCGTTTGCCCGACGTGAATGTTATCAAGCCGTGCACAGGAGGCCTCACCTGATATGAAATGCTCGCTGCAAACGCGCGAGTTAGCTGTAGGCTTCCACGTCGATCCGTCGACATTTATTCGGCGCTTCGCCTGGACCCACTTTCTTCTTTTCGCTGCGTGTAAAGAAGCTGCAGGGAAGGAAAAAACCTGACCTTCGGAAGCTTGTTGCTGGCATTTGTGCACCCCACAGCGGCGCACCTCTGCGGCATGACAAGAAAGCTCGACAGCGGAGCGGCGAGCAGGCGAGCCGGAGAGCCTAAAAAAAAACATGGCGCTCGCGTCCTTCCCGTCGTACTGTGCGCGGCCATCGCCGCGCATGCGCAGAGAACCCCTTTGGAAAAGGTCAATTATCTGCCGGGTATTTCTGCTTCAGAAAGGCGTCTTTCATTAGCACACAATTATCACTGAAATCTTCTTTGTTTAAAAATATACACTTAAAGCGGTGGGCTTGGCTGTACGGAATGTCCGTCTTACAGGGTCTGACGTGACTGCTATAGAAATGCAAATACTGGTGTGTGTCCGTTGGCTTGCCGTAAAGTTTTGTAGTTAATCTGCCTCCAGACAGTGAGACGCTTACATCCAGAAAGTTAACACTGTCCTGCGAGTAGTGGTGAGTAAAAGAAATAGTGGGATAAGCACGATTGAAGCCACCTAAATTTTAAGAGATCTGTTTCCCATGAGGCCAAATAATAAGATGTCATCGATAAAACGCTTGTAGCAGAGTGGTTTTAAGCAGCGAGACGCGAGAAATTCTTCTAGTACAGCCATAAAAATATTGGCGTAATTAGGACCTATTCTCGTTCTCATTCACGTTCCGCTTACTTGCACGCAATGGACCCCGTTAAACTGAAAATTGTTTAGTTCCAGAATTAACTTAGAATTGTCTGTGGCGTGTAGGAGTCAACAGGCTTATCGACTAGTGATTGATGATGCTGTGAACAGAGCTGGCGACCTCAACTGTGCCGACATACTTAATGCTAAACCACCTGATAGTGAACAATGCACAAATATAATCCTTACCCACTCTGCGTCGGTCCCGAAGGTTTCAGCGATTCTTAGAAAGCACCATAATAATATCATTGAACAAAGCGATCGCCTTAAGCGCATATTTGTAGAACCGCCCCGCGTCGTGTATAGGAGAAATAAAATTTACGCGAGAGTTTGACAAAGTCAACCTTAAATCCAAGCCGTGGCACAGGCTGTATGCCTCACATGGCAAGCCGTGGCACAGGTTTGTCCTCACATGAGGACAACACAGAAAGCAACCAGTACAAAGTCCAACTTCTCTGTTTGAATCAAAGGAAACTTTACATGTGACACTGCCAATGTGATCTACCTTCTTGAATGTGCAATTTGTAATCAACAGTATATTGGTCAGACGGAAACACCTTCAGGATACGATTTAATAACCACAGGTCACACAAAATCTCTTTTGAACCTTCCCTTTTACACACATGTCAACCTTCCCGGTCACTCTGTTAATTACTTGAAAGCGAGAATATTGGAATCAGGCTTTCGCTCACACCACGACCGGGAAATTCGCGAGTCCTAGCTTATCTATAAGTTTAAAACCACCAGCTCGGGTAATAATGAAAGCACCGGGAAACTCACGTCTTTGTCTTCCGATTAGAACAATGTGGTTATAGCCAAAAGTAAATTCCTTGTAATCTAACCGCGACGCATGTAAAACGATCTTGCTTCGTGCTGACACCATCCGCATATCCTCTCTTTTTCACTCTGGAGACGCTAATGTGTCGCATGCCCCTTTCGCACGGCGTGTCTGCAGTAGAGTGTCGTCTTATCTTAAACGATGGTGGTCCCTCGGGACTGGGGAACGCGCTGCCTTAGAGGCGGCTCATCAAAGCCACCCACATGTGTTTCCTCCCCTTTTTTCCCTTCCACCACCGTAATTTTTCTTTTTTCCTCTTCTTCGACGGTGAGGACACCGCGTCAACCTCCATGACTCATCGCAGCCATCCACGTGTGGTGCTCTTATCTGTTAGTGCCTCGTTTAAAAATGGTGTGTATTTGTTGTTTATTTTTTTTTTCTCCTCACATTTGTTTGGAGCTACACAAGGACGTTTAAATAAATTTGCTGGAGCGGAGGTCGCCTATACCTACCTGTCACAGCTGTCCCCGATTGTCGTCGGCGCGAAGTCGATCGACGAGGTAGACAAGCTGGTTGGTCGTTCCGTACTCAAGCGAACAGTGAAAAGAGTCAGAGTCGGGAGTAAACAAAAAAACAAGTATTTATCGACTGATAAATATACACAAGTTAATCAAATAAAATAATAAGAAACACAAGAGAGACTAACACACCTGAATTAATATATCACACAATGATGAAGACAAATAAATACGAGCAATTAACAGTACATATACATATGAACAGTGCGAGGATCAAATACACAAGAATACACTTAACAGTATTTCACTAAGGCAAAGTTCAAAAGAAATCAAAGTTCAAAAGAAACAAATTGTGTCATACGCATTGCCGGGCAGCAGCAGCAAGTCCATAAACCGTGGAAGTCGGTGCACAAAGCTTTCCCGAAGAAGGCTGGCGGTCCGATCTTGTCGAGGTGGATGCGAATTGCTGAGCTGGGGTTCCCGGGAGTCTAGATCTGACGACTTCCCTCAAGCAGGTTGAGCTAACTTGAGGCGAACTACCGTGAGCTTCGTTGCAGACGCTGGTTTGACGTCTCGTAGGTCAACAAGTTCCTCGGTTCCGACGTGGCCAGGCGGCCCAGGCGATACTGGACGGCACTAGCCCCCTCCAACGGCTTCTCAGCAGCGCATAGGTTCAGCTTCTAGACTCATCAGCAGGGCCCAAAACATGCGCTTAAATAGCCTCTCCTTTCCCTAGTTCCCTAGGTAGGGAAACTGCCGCTATGTAGCATTCTCCGAATTCAGCTCTTAGCTCCCAACAATCTTGGCCGCGCCCTTTCACTATGGACGAAGAACCGCAGATTAGCCTCTCTCCCAATGTCAAGGGCCCAAGGTTGAGCCCGGCACTACCACGTGCCGTACGCGCACACTTCGGGGTCCGTAATCGGCGTGACGCGTCTGGAATCGAGATGGCAGCCCGAGCAGCCACGACGCTTTTGACGCCCGTAATTCGGTTGTCGATGTCGAATGCATTATACGCTGCACAGTCAGGAGCCCACGTGTTTGACGCTCGTAATTCGGCGTGTCGTTAATCAGCGTCCAAACCATTCGAAAATATGCCGCTCCGTGACACAGCCCCCCCACTTTCAGAATATTATCACATAATATTCACTTACACGAGTGGCATTTCGAAAACAAAAACAAGAAAAAGAAGACCATTCTATGTATACATAACATTATACGTCTAATAACCACGTGTACCATGCAAAAAAAATCGAACACAACACCACACGTCCAGGCACACAACAACATTCTCCAACTCGACTGCACAATGACCGCAAATAAATGGTACTCGAAAGAACATATGCAGCACACCTGCCATGAATAGTCTGCTCACACTCCACATCAGCTTTAATACACGTACTAGTGCAATGGCAACCAAAACGTGCGCCAAACACGCGCTCAAGACGACCAGGACATTCACGGGTCTTGCAAAGCGCTTACACGCACTAAATGAAACCAAAAATTGCTGTCGTCTTGCAAATACACGTGCGAGACACACGCCAACGCTTTGTTTCCCTTTTCGTTCGCGGAAGACACGCTTTAAGGAACGGCGCTAACACTCTTCCAAACGACAAGGCCGCCCCACGGCTCCTTCAAATAAAGCGACCCACTCTCACAGAAAAAAAAATCTTGCGAACACTTCCGCAAAGTGAACTGCTACAGCGTATTTCACCCACAAGCCTACCTGCTACAGAAAGAATGACGTAACAAGAAAACAAAGTTTCAAAAACTTCTGCGCGTGCAAACCCGCTCTATCAGATTATCGGAGCGCTTCTAAAACAATTTAAACAAAGCTTTATAAACTTGCTTAATGAACGATCTCCAAAGGATTTACCGAACATGGAAAAATAAAGAAACAGACGAACTGTTTCTACAAAACCTGCGTGAAATCCTTAAGCCGTGCACGAGGCGGGCGCGGTTTTACGGCTGGTCTTGTCAACGAGGGCACACAAAGGCTACAGCGGCCATTCTCCTCGCTGCCCACCCGCGACACTTCATAAACAGGAAACGTGCCTGTCACGCATCGCACCGCGACTTTACTGACGCGTATGCCTAATTCGCGGCGCCGTATCGGCTCTCTCTTCTGTGCCATGCCGTGCACACTTTTCAAGAGACCGAACGAGGGGGAACATACTGGCACCCTTGCTTTTGTCCGCCCCCGCGACGAACGGCCCTTTTCTCTCTTCTTCACCCGGCGGTTCGGACGCGCTTTTACTGAAGACATTGCAATCCGCCAACGCGCCTTCGAAAACCTTCACTGCGCTCCCCGCAGGGATTAGCGCCCTTTGTTTTACTTGGCGGCGCTGCCTTCTCTGCCGCATTACGGACTCTGCGCCACCGCTTCTTTCTCCTAGCACGCTTGCTGGTGCTAATTTCCGAGCCTTCCGCTCGCACCTCGTGTGACCAGCACGCATATCGTCGTTCACACTTGCCACTTCAACGACGCAGTCTGGATGATTAGCGGGTGAATCACCCCTCTCAACTCCACCTTCACTGGCGGAGAGCTCCAAACACCTCGGGGCAATGCCGGTAATTTCCTCTGCGCAACGTAGCTCGCATACCCGGGAGCTGCCACAGCTGTGCTGTCCTGCCCGCATTGTGCTTCAGCGCACTTTTTTGATCGATTGAGCTCGACACTGGTGCCCTTGCCTAACAAGTTTGCGTCACGTCGAACTACTACTTCAGGAGCTACCTTCGCGACGCATGCCAACTCGTCCACGGCTGGCCTAGATGCTTCTCTCGCATTCAATTGGCACAGTAACACGTCGCGCTCAATCAGGTCCCCATCAACGGGTCCCTCAACAGCTGCGCTCCGGTCTGCGGATCTGGCATCACCTTTGTTAGGCTCGCAAAGATTAGCCTCTCTTCCTACTATCGGCAGAACCGTGCGCGCGACTTCTTCGCATTTTTCATGCGCGACTACTACGGGCGCCTGACATTTCTGCTGCTCCTCCTGTACTTCTGAGGGCTCGTTGCTAGCCCTGCTCTCGTTGCCACTTTGAATAAGCAGAATCCTTAATTCTAACAACCGTATTTCGCGCTCTCCGGCTTCCTTCGCCGCCGCTCGCTCTTTCTCCTTTTCTCTCGGGCCTGCCTCTGCTGTTGCGTAATCCATGTCCTCAACTCGGCGCCATTTAGGCCTAACTGTTTGCCTCCTTCTAACCACTTTTCCAACTCCATTGCCTCCAAAATGTCGCTACTGCTACCCACCAAAAACCGAGCGCTCACAATTCGCCTGCACGTGCGTTCGACGCTGCACAAGAATGTGTCAGTAGCACTAATCGATCCCATCCACGATCATCGTTCTCTGTTCACCGTGCTGCTTTTTGTACGGAACGTCCTGTTCGCGGACGCCAGTTTATGTCACAGCTGTCCCCGATTTGTCGTCGGCGCGAAGTCGATCGACGAGGTAGACAAGCTGGTTGGTCGTTCCGTACTCAAGCGAACACAGTGAAAGAGTCAGAGTCGGGAGTAAACAAAAAAAACAAGATTTTATCGACTGATAAATATACACAAGTTAATAAAATAAAATAATAAGAAAAACACAAGAGAGACTAACACCTGAACTTAATATCACACAATGATGAAGACAATAAATACGAGCAATTAACAGTACATATACATATGAAACAGTGCGAGGATCAAATACACAAGAATACACTTAACAGTATTTCACTAAGGCAAAGTTCAAAAGAAATCAAAGTTCAAAAGAAAACAAGTTGTGTCATCGCATTGCCGGGCAGCAGCAGCAGTCCATAAACCGTGGGAAGTCGGTGCACAAAGCTTTCCCGAAGAAGGCTGGCGGTCGATCTTGTCGAGGTGGGAATGCGAATTGCTGAGCTGGGGTTCCCGGGAGTCTAGATCTGACGACTCTCCTCAAGCAGGTTGAGCTAACTTGAGGCGAACTACCGTGAGCTTCGTTGCAGACGCTGGTTTTGACAGTCTCGTAGGTCAACAAGTTCCTCGGAGTTCCGACGTGGCCAGGCGGCCCAGGCGATACTGGACGGCACTAGCCCCCTCCAACGGCTTCTCAGCAGCGCATAGTTTCAGCTTCTAGACTAATCAGCAGGGCCCCAAAACATGCGCTTAAATAGCCTCTCCTTTCCCTAGTTCCCTAGGTAGGAAACTGCCGCTATGTAGCGTTCTCCGAATTCAGCTCTCTTAGCTCCCAACAATCTTGGCCGCGCCCTTTCACTATGGACGAAGAACCGCAGATTAGCCTCTCTCCAATGTCCAAGGGCCCAAGGTTGAGTCCCGGCACTACCACGTGGCCGTACGCGCACACTTCGGGGTCCGTACTCGGCGTGACGCGTCTGGAATCGAGATGGCAGCCCGAGCGGCCACGACGCCTTTTGACGCCCGTAATTCGGCTGTGTCGATGTCGAATGCATTATACGCTGCACAGTCAGGAGCCCACGTGTTTGACGCTCGTAATTCGGCGTGTCGATGTCGAATGCATTATACGCTGCACAGTCAGGAGCCCACGTGTTTGACGCTCGTAATTCGGCGTGTCGTTAATTAGCGTCCAAACCATTCGAAAATATGCCGCTCCGTGACACTACCAATAGGCGCGGTGAAGCCGCGCCGCGCTCAGCGGCTCCCATCTTGCCATAGGCAAGAAACCGGGAGCCGCAACGCGCCCGCCGCGCCCGCCGCATCTCCCCACCGTGGTTTTTTAACGGTTATGGCGAGCACTAAGGGACAAGTAGTCAATAATTAGAAGTCAAATGGCAGATAACAATGCAATGAACTTTATTTGTTTCTTTTGTGTTCTCCTTGCAAGCATGAACACCGGTGAAGGGTCTGCATTACTGGTCTTTAAAAATAATCAGCCTCGTAATAGCAGACCTCACTTTTCGGCACTCATTTTCCGCTTTTTATTGCGATAGGCAATTATATGGACCACTTCAACCGGATTTCTGCCGTCGGCGTCGTCGTCGCCGTCGCCGTGAGGTTCCGTATAGATAAAATCTTCGCCGCGCGCCGTATGCCCCAGCGGAAGCTGGGGGGACGCGCGCTATCACGGAGAGCGAACGCACTCAATCTCCCACGCGCAAGCAAGGAGCGGAAAGCCAGCGCCGGAGGGAGCAGGGGGGCACTTCTCTGCCAACAACCGCGCTCGTCACTCGTCCGCACAGTCTCTTATCGCTCCCACGCGCAAGCCAGGAAGCGGGAAGCCAGCGCCGGAGGGAGAATGGGAGGGGGGGGGGGGGGCGGGCGCACTTCTACGCTTCCAACAACCGCGCTCGTCGTTCGTTCGGCCGCACCCTCTCTTATCTCCACACGGCTCTGACCTTTATGCCGCTCAGTTTCCCTTGATAGGACCGCACGTACCTTCGCCCGCGCGCAGCGGGCGAAGGTACGTTGCGCTGCCAGCGTTTTTGACAGTCGTTGGCTGCAGTCATTCAGTGTGATCTATTCATGTTTGTTTGTGCGCGCTCACACCACGCTTGTTCATTCAGTTAGTAATAGTCGGGCCCACATTTTCCAACGCACGCTACACATGCAATGCTGCCCAGATCGGCAGTGCAGCACTACAGGTGTGTCCCTTCGCACGCGCTGCCCACGGTAAGCGCTTCTCATCAACACCACCGTTTCACACGCGCCTTCTCGTGGTCATCGAGTCTCTCTTCATGTCGGTCTACTTACGCCGCAGCACACCTGCTTACTTAATCAGCTCATGTTTACTACAATTCATATTGCTACCAAGGCCGCTCACCTTACTTCGTATGACATTGCTGTGTTGCTATCGCATTCATTGCTTCGCCCTTAGGGCGAAACTGTGACATTTCCGCTTTTTTTCTTTCGTCTTTCGTCTGATGCTTATGTAGATTTTGGCCACTTCGCCATGGTGATGTTTGATGCAGCGCCATCAAATGTCAGTGAAACAACATCAACACCTATTGACGTTAGCTTTTCAATATAATGTCTCGTCAGCTCGGCTCTCTCAGCTCCTGTCAATGAATCACTTAAAAAATACCCAAGCGGCAACTTAATTCGCAAGTTCAAGCCAAGGAGCATCTACACAGATGCATTCTTGGCTCCAGGCACACTGTCATCACGCATTCCATGCCCAAATTCCACATATCCAACCACTTTGTCGCCCACAGCCTCAACATTTTTCCTGATTGACATGTCTTCGACAACCAAAGTACAGTACAGTCTACGTGCGGCAGTGGACAAGTTTTTCAAGAAAGACAGTGACTCAGCTGTGAAGCCAGGATCCCCGTTGATGGAACTGTACCATTCTCTTATAGTGCACTCTGCTGGCAGTGCTCCATTAAACTTCGAGCGTACATAATCATAAGCTGACGGAGAATATAAGAGCAGCGTAACGCAAATGCACGCAGCTCAGATGGGTGCGTGCCGTAAGTTCTGGTCTTTTTCTGATCTGTTGAGGAGTTGCTGATATCAGGGTAAAGGGCTGCAGTGAACGCCTCCATGCCCTCCTCAGACATTAGCTTTTCGTCCTTGATATCCCTTATTATCTCTTGAGCAGTCTGGGTTTTTTTTCGTTTTTTTATGGTTAATCTCCGCTTCCTCTGCTGCAGAATATTTACCTTCTTGAGCTGTGCTATCTCCTCTTGAGAAACATGACGCATTTCTTTGAAATGCTGCTTTGTAGGTGATGCAACTGCCACATCTTCAACAACTTGTCAACTTCAACACCTCTGTCAGTTGGAGTACTGTGAGGCCTCAGTGGTGGTCGCTTTCTTTTCAGCTGGAACGAGAACTGCACAGCTTAAAACTACTGGCTTTACTCACGGAATTGCGTAATGCAACCCCAAATATAAGAACAGAAAAGGCACAAATGTAAGACAAAACAGGTGCTCGTATATTGCCCAAACGACGCTAATTAACACCCCGTAGTTGCGAGAAAACCTATTAATTAAGACAACACAGCAACCGATTACGAAATCTAGGGGGTCATCTATTTACTTTCAGCGAATGGCAAAGGTGCGTTCTTTTCCTATTCACGCTCCGCACCGGTTATATCAACAAGCACAAGAATGTGTACTCACCGGCAATTACAGGTGCTTTGGAATTGCGTCAAACACAGTAGGACAGCTTCCCGGTCGTATGCGTACATCTGCCCGAAGGTCCGGTCGAAAGAACCCGGCGTGATCTGCCACGAACATATGTGACCGCCGTCTTTTTGCTTCCAGACTTTCCGCCGAACAGCCCGCTCCCACGTGCTTCACACATTTTGGTTCTTAGGAAACCTGTTTGGAAAAAACAATGACCGTCGGAGGCGAAATTGCCGACAGATTGCGAGCTGTCAGCATGTGTTGCGACAGGTAGAGAAGTTTTAATGAAGTACAAAATGTGCTATTTACTAGTCAAACGTAATCCCAAAGTCCTTTTTCCCTCGATTTGTGCAGCCGTACGCAACGCCCGATGCAACGATTACGCCACCACACTACGCACTTTAGCTGCCGTGGCAGAAGGCGCGCTTTCTGCCTATGGCAACATGGCGGCGCGTTGCTTCATCTCAGGGGCGTCCCCTCCCACTCCCCCGCAAGATTTATTTAAGCCACCTTGGCGCCACATGTCCTTTCCACGTGTCTTCCCAACACCTTGGGAACGAACGTGTTGTATATTCTCATTCACTCCGATGAAGGCCGGACCACCGGCCGAAACGTCAGTAAAATAATAGTATTTTTGGGTCTGTTGAACGTGTGAGCATTTTTTTCATTATATATATATATATATATATATATATATATGCGGAAAGAGATTGCAGATAGGTTTTTCACATATTAACTTATGGCCCATGTTGCAATTTACAAATTCTAGCCGTAGAGTTCGCAAGGCGGATGCACTAGGAACTAATTCTCAGGTGGCACCAGTTTCGAGACATTAATTCCCGGACATTGCGAAGAAATGCCTTGGTGTTCCGGTTATTTTTGTGCTTACCCACCTAGTTGCTTAGTGGCTATGGTGTTGGACTGCTGAGCATGAGGTCGCGGTATCAAATCACGGCCACGGCGGCTGCATTTCGATTGGGGCGAAATGCTAGAACACCCGTATACTTAGATTTAGGTGCACGTTAAAGAGCCCCAGGTGGTTTAAATTCTTCCAGAGTCCTCCGCTACGGCGTGCCTCATTATCAGATCGAGGTTTTGCACGTAAAACCCCATAATTTATATATTTATTCATACTTTTGTGCTTCGGTGCAAAAAACGACGTTTTGTTAAGAAAGTGACTCTTACTCCAATACATTTCTCTGCAAAGTTAGAGAAATAATATCTCGACTTAGGTGTCAGCCTGAGAATTAGTTCCAAGTGGATCCGAACTCCACGGCTAGAATTGGTAAATTGCAACATGGGTCGTAAGGTAATTAGGTAAAAATTTAATTTGGTTAATTTTGTTAATTAGTCTTTATGCACTTGAATTTTCTGTGCAAATGTCCGCCTCTTCGAGTAGAGCTCGAGAACTAGAATTTTGCTGTCTGCCACAGGCAACCTTTAAATTCTTTGAAAGTGTTCGCTGAAACACCTTGTGTATAGAAATTTCCTCAGTAACCGAAATGATGACAAGCCGGGTTCACTCAAAATCAGAATAACTAGAATATCTAATTTAGCGAATTGCTATGGAAAATATTTGATTGGAATCAAACAATCCCATCCTGTTTAGAACAATGCATTTGAAAAGAAAATGAATGTTACAAAAGGCAATCCCGTGCGTCGGCTACGCTTTCGAGTAGAATTTCCTTCCATTTACGTCTAACGCCTGAGAGAAAGCAGTGTTGTACGGGGTGATGTCCTTTGCATTTCTATTTTCCATGCTTGTTAACAAGCTCAAGAAAATACATGGTCTGACGCTGAAACGTAATGATCTCTGGATATGTGCAGAAATTGAGTTAAGAAAAATTATGATTGAATAAGGTCATCCAACATATCCGCTGAAAAAACGACCCTGATTCGCAAAGTAGTTCATTACGCTCACCAGTTCGTGGCTGGCATTCCTTGGTATTTTCAACAATTAAAACCCTAAAGTGGATCGAAGGTACTGCGGGCACCCAATCATCGACGATCTACCCTTTCACTCACGGGCGGGACTTACTAATTGAATTGAATTGTTGGCTTTTTATGCACCGAAACCACGATTTGATATGAGGCACGCCGTAGCGGCGGACTCCGGATCAGTTTTGACCACCAGGGGATCTTTAACGTGACCTCAATGCACGGGACACGGGCGTTTCTGCATTTCTCCCTCATCGAAATGCTGTTGTCAATGCCGGGATTCGATCCCGCGACCTTGTGCTTAGCAGCGCTACACCATAGCCGCTAAGCCAACACGGCGGCGGGTGGGACTTGCTAATGCCCAGCTGCCCCAATTCATTTCAAACATTCAGTGGAACTAACTTCCACGGCCACCAAAAGTGAACTCTCGCTAACGGCATCTCGCCGCTAAATTGCGAGGCGTCAGCGCTCATGGTTCTTCGCGCCGTTCTTTTATGCAACCCTTCCAATATAACTCACTCATGTCATACGTGGCTGAATATGTAGGCAAACTCACGCACGAGTTGACTCACGCAGACTCGGACCAACCGGTGAGTCTGCATGAGTGGACTCGTGAGCGAGTTTGCCTACATTAGCTGCCACGTATGACATGACTGAGTTATATTGGAAGGAGTATATCCCGCTAGTCTGAGTTAGCCCAGCTGTGTAGAACTTTGGTGAGCTTGAGCCCGAGTTTATACCCGAGTGTAATTTTTGGCTAGACTGGGTCCGAGTAAGCCCCAAGCGAAATAATATATATACAGTATACAGGGTGTTTCAGTGAACACTTTCAAAAATTCCTAAATGTTCCCTGTGGCAGATAGCACAATTCTAGTTAATGAGATGGTTTACTCGAAGAGGCGGGCATTACTTGCACGAGAAATTGAAATGAATAATCGAATAATTACCAAAACTCACTATTTAGGTTTTTAACTAATTACCTGATGGCCCATATTGCAATTTACAAATTGTAGCTGTCAAGTTCGCAAGGTGGATCCACTCAGGAACGAATTCTCCGGATGACCCCAGTTTTGAAATATTAATTCCCGAACTTTGCGGAGAAAGGCATTGGCGTTCCAGTTAGTTTTTTAACAAAAACGTCTCTTTATGCATTGAAGCACAAAATTACCTGGAACGCCAATGTATTTCTCCGCAAAGTTCGGGAAATAATATTTCGAAACCGGCGTCATCCTGAGAATTCCAAATGAATCCGCCTTGCAAACTCCATGGATGCAATTTGTAAATTGCAATATGAGCCATCCGGTAATTAGTTAAAAACTTAATTAGTGAATTTTTGTTGATTAGTCGATTATGCGTTTCAATTTTTCGTGCAAGTAATGTCCGCCTCTCCGAGTAGACCAACTCATTAACTAAAATTGGGCTAACTGCCGCAGGCAACCTTACATAAACATTGAAAGTGTTCGCTGAAACACCTTATATATATATATATATATATATATATATATATATATATATATATATATATATATATATATGGTAATATTAGTGAGTAGTGTTTATTTTTCCGGCCTCAAAACATTCGGTAAATCGCAGCGAAGAATGCAGCGCGATGCGACGCAACCCTACGTCGCGCGAGAGCTCACAGTTTGAAAAGAATAAATATAGCTATAACAAGCACGAGAATACGTGATTGGAGGAAGGCTCGCTGCGAAGCGTGATACATCCGGGCACATGCGAGCATATAGTATGCTGTGTGAGCTTTCCCTTTCACCTTTGCGGCCAAGGTCAGGCACGGCTACAGAGATAGATGATACGGGATGATACTACACTCGGCGCGCTGCGGTGTTAACAGGAAGCAAGCAAGGTCATTGCCGTCCGTGTTTCTCGAGTCTGGCAGGTTTGTTCTGCGGCGCTCGCTCGACCCGTCTCCCCCTGTTTGACGGCTCTTTTGCTTTTGTGCGGGAGCGGTGATGGCCAATGTGCAGCGCGACTGATGTCCGGGTACTGCGCGTCTGCTGGTTGTGCTGCGCCTGCACGCTCGTGGCAACTTCTAGAATGAGTGGTGCTCCTGTCGCTTCTGCGAATCGACCGACTTTCCAAATGCTCAGTGTTCGAGAACAACCAGGTGAGATGTACTCTTCAGCAATGCTCTCGTGAATCGTAATTCGATTGAACGTCGTAGATGTAGCTTGCAAGCGGGCACTTCGATGCTTTGGAGGGCGAAAAAAAAAGAAAAAAAAACTAGCAGGGGGGAGCAAGGCGCCAAGCAGCTTGCCCCAGCAAGCCAGCCTCTTCTAACGCCGCACCATTACCCCTTTTCTGGGCCTGACCTTTTCAAGACACTTTGGGTTACGCGGTGACCTGTTAGCGGTGCCCTCATCACAGCTGACCTAGGTCACGCGCTCTCCGTTCTGTCCTCTCGCGTACCGTGCTCAGTGCATAGAAATTTTATCGCTTGCGCATCACGCCATGAGCCTTTTCATTTTTATGACTAGGCTTCAAGATGGTCAAGTGACGCTCCCTCCTAGGTCTTTTCTTTCTTCCGTGCTTGGCGCCGGCGTTCAGCGAGATTGACAGTAGATATGGATGTCAGTAGCGTCACTGATTGATCTGCAATTATGGCACGTGTTGTGATAGATATTAGTGTTGATGGCCTTGGACAAACCAGAAATTAGGAAGGCCTACATCCGACAACACAAAACAGCGAGTCAGACCTTCTGCTGTGCTGTCGTGAATCGTATTTAAAATGTGGCGTTACGGGATGTCCTGTTTTCTTTGTTCATAATTTTAGCAGCGTCCACTTTTCTTTACTACGAGACAGGCCCGCATAGTGCCACAGAGATGGGACCGAGTTCTATCCTGAGCTTCCACAAAGGCATGCACGCGTACGCCTCCCAAACCAAAGTTCGTGCGCGCCGCTGGCATCACACGCTTGCACAAACACGCAAATAAGAATTTGCATATTTTTTTAAAAGATCCCTTCAGCACATTTTATCCTTAGGCGCAATACTTCCAGCAGTGCCAAGATTTCTGGTTGTACTTGTTTGTTTCTTGCAAGACGCTGTGCTGCACAGGAAATAAAGAACCTCATCCCGCATTGTCGGGTTTCGAGCGCTCGCAATAGTCGTGCGACGCCGTTCTGTTCCATTGCGTTTCTGACAAGTCCGTGTCCCTCGACGCCGTGCCTGATGGCAGCGGGTCATAAAAAAACTGTCACTTGGATGTCATCCTGCAACACGAAAAGCGCTTCGCCCACTGGCCGACTTTCGGGCGGGATTCGGGCCTCGAGGAGAGACCACGCATCCTGGCGCCACAAGGTGTTGCTCTCTTACGGCGGCGGCCCCTTTGATTCCCCCCCCCCCCCCCGGCCGACGATTGATTCGGCTCGTCCCGGACATGGCGGGCGCGCGCACTTTCATGTCGTCTCGATAGCGGCCACCTGCAAACCTTTTGGCCATGTTGTATAGCAGTTAGGTTCAGATTCGGTCGTGCTAGGTAGCCTTGTGTTTGTATCGAAACCCGGCTTTATACTGTCGGGTTGTCCTTTCCGGAGAGCTTCGCCTAGTGTCTCCTTTGCTGCGTGCGCGGTCTCGCATTTCCCTAGCTGGGACTGCGGTGGGACGCGCGCACGGAGCGGCCGTGGGGCTCGAACCCGAGGAGGTCCTCTGGCGTGCGTGATCGGAGCGTGAGCGCCGTTAGCGTAGTGTGACACCAGAGCACTGAAAACACTTATTCAGACCTTTTCCTGAATATTTAGCGTTTCTAGTCCCTCTGCCTGGGCTGTAAAACTCGCTTGGAAGTCTTTTAATCATTGATGTATCAAGTTCACGATCAAACAAGCTGAGTGATACTGTTTTTACATGTATAAAAGTGTAAAATGATGTTCTGTGTTTTTCTGTATTTTTATTGTGACGAAAGCATTACTGTGCATATTCTTTTTCCTTAAACCGCTGACCGAACTGTAAAGGATGAGAGGCCTTTGTCCGGAATTTTAAGCCTTTAGCCTCTGCCCCTTTAGCAGGCTCTGTAATAAGTCTATTGAAAAATAAAGGCGGAATTGAAAATATTAAAACGGAAAAAATACATCACCTACGGCAAAAGCTGCAGTACAAAGCGGCCTTGTGCGTGCACTGCATCAGTCAAGGGATTATTTCACAATAATGATTCATCATCAAAACAGCCCCGAATATTTTCTGGGACTTTCTCTGTGAAAATTGGAGATTGTTGTCGCGAATTTCAGCTCATGGGTATTGTAATCACTGATGAAAAAAAATGTCACAGTTTCGCCGTAAGGGCGAATCAATGAATGCGATAGCAACACAGCAATGTGACACGAAGTAAGGTGAGCGGCTTTGGTAGCAATATGAATTGTAGTAAACATGAGCTGATTAAGTAAGCAGGTGTGCTGCGGCGTAAGTAGACCGACATGAAGAGAGACTCGATGACCACGAGAAGGCGCGTGTGAAACGGTGGTGTTGATGAGAAGCGCTTCCCGGTGGGCAGCGCCTGCGAAGGGACACACCTGTAGCGCTGCACTGCCGATCCGGGCAGCATTGCATGTGTAGCGTGCGTTGGAAAATGTGGCCCGACTATTACTAACTGAATGAACAAGCGTGGTGTGAGCGCACACAAGCAAACATAAATAGATCAGACTGAATGGCCGCAGACAACGACTGTCAAAACGCTGGCAGCAAGCGCACATACGTCGCAGCGGGCGAAGGTACGTGCGGTCTATCGCTTCAACGGAAACTTATCGGCGAATGCACAGCGCATAGAAAAAGTCAGAGCCGTGTGGAGATAAGAGACAGTGCGGCCGGCGAGCGACGAGCGCGGTTGTTGGCAGAGTAGAAGTGTGCCCCCCCCCCCCCCCCCCCCCCGCTCCCTCCGGCGCTGCCGTCCCGCTTCCTTGCTTGCGCGCGGGAGATTGAGTGGGAAGTTCCCCTTGCGCCCGGTTGCAAGATAGGCCTTTGGTGCCGGAGCGCAGCGTCGCCCCGCCTCCCTCCCTCCCTCCCAAAGCCCCACGCGCGACGGTCGCGTTTGCTTTCCGCCGTGCGTTCGCTCTCCGTGATAGCGCGCGTCCCCCGCACGCTTCCGCTCGGGCATACGGCGCGCGGCGATGATATCTATACGGAACCTCATGGCGACGACGACGGCGACGCCGACTGCAGAAATCCAGTTTAAGTGTCCGTATAATTGCTATCGCAATAAAAGACATTACGCAGCGTTGTAATACTTATTGCGATTAGTTTCAGCGAACGCTTCATGCATGACATATGCCGTAAAGTTCAGTGCTTGGCCTGGATGTGAACTTCAATAACTATCAGGGAGTGGTCTCCATGTTACTTAAAGAACGAGTCGCCAAGATGTCTTTCGGCGGCAGTACGCAGAGTCTCTTGCAACGTTCCTAGCAATCATTTTCGCGCTTCTCTTGTGCCTGCAAGATTGCCTGACGACTGGAACACAGCCCGATTGGTGCCAGTGTTCAAAATAGGCGGTCGAATGTTATTTGAAAGCTACAGGCTAATTTCTGTTAACTGATTCAACACAACATGGTTTCAGAAAGGGTTATTCTACAGTTACTCAGCTTATTTCAGTTACACATTCATATGCTTAAGTTTTCGATAATAGCGGTGAAATTGATTCATTCTTTTTAGATTTTCGCAAAGCGTTTGCTGAGGTCCCTAACGATAAATCAACATTCAAGCTTAGAAATGGGGTGGCATTCCTGAGCTATTTATGCCTTGGACTGCAGCGCATACCTCAATAATCGCGAACAATTTATGGATGTGTGAGGGCATTACTCGGACTGTCTTCTGGTCACATTTGGAGTTCCATAGGGCAGCACGTGTTATAGGTCATTTGCTGTTTTTATTATGTGTAAATGATATTGTGAACCCATGTGTAATAAGCTCGTTCGCAAATGATTAGTGTTTTGTGCCTTCAGATAACTTGTTCTAGTAACCAGGATCACCTCAACACAATTTGAACTAGTATTTCTCACTGGTGACCTTGCATAAAAGTAAATTCAAGTTTCGGATAAAAATATACAGCTTTAAAAATTTCTTGTAACCTTCATAGTTGCTGTAACTCTTATTTGTGCGATAACTCATAAACGCAGTTTTCGATGACTTTAAACTATAATATTCGGAAAGAAAGCGATAGGATGAGTGACTGACATTAACACTGTCCAAATGGCGGAAGCTCGGTTGGTCGGCCAAGATAGACTCGAATAACCGTGCGACAAATTTAGCTTGGAAGTATTTCTCTCAACTTCGCTATAAAACGAAGCCCGCTGTGAACAGCAAAAAGACATTGAGGACGCCAGCGGGAAAAACAACAGTCTCAAAACACGTGAAAATACTCGCACATAATTATCTTGCATGCCACTTTACGGCCAAGATTTATTTTTACGGCAACTATGCGATTCGAAAAAGATTTGGCCAAAATCACTATTTGCTTCGAACTGTGTGTGTGTGTGTGACTGTGAGAGTTGGTGGGACATGCATTCTAGCTCTGTGTATAGTGATCTTGTTTGCGTTTAGTTGTTTGCTTCGGCATTACAAAATATGTGTTCCGTATCAAGCTTGTTGGAAAGATTGGCTCGATTTGTTCTTTCTTTTTTTTTTGCGACTATTATTTATTTTTCTCATTTTGTGCAGCTATAACATCCTAGTAAGATCTGCACATGCGGGTAACAATACTGAAAATATCAGTACATAGATACTCTACATCTGGCTTATTCAGTTCCAAGTCACCGATGTATGCTTCGCGCTTATTGTTCGGAGCCTCTTTTACCGATTGCTATGGAGAATATTTGATTGGCATCAAACAACGGCATCCTGTTTATAACAATGCATTTTAAAGAATGAACGTAATAAAAGGCTTTCCCGTGCGGCGCCTGCACTTTCATGTGTCAGTAACTTCGTTTTAACGTTTAACTCCTGAGATTAAGCAGTCTTGTACGCGGGCACGTACCCACGGCGCCCCCCCCCCCTTCCCCGAAATTAACCGGCATACCCCTTTCCTTCGTTTCCCGGCATAGTCTCCGGCAGAGTGTCCGCCCCGCGTTTCTTACCGGTGCCAGTGCGTTTGATGTGGTTCCTTGTTTGCCAAGTAAAGGAGAGGTGTGTCTCACAGGCGTACCTGTGAGATACATCTTATTTCATTTCTCTTTCGCGGGTTTACGCATCTTTATGGCTAATGGTGGGTATTATTCACGTTTTTACTAGTAAAGCTACCCCCCCCCTCATTTGCATAGAAATGTAACCTTGGGTTGCCCCCCCCCCCACCGAAAAAAATTCCTGGGTGCGTGCCTGCTTGTGGACGGCTTGATGTCATTGGCATTTCTATTATCCATATGCTTCTTAACAAGCTCAAGAAAATGCATAACCTAACGCTGAAGCGCAATAACCTCTAAATATGTGCCGAAATGCGAGTGCAATGCAAAGCGCTCGTGCTAAATTCACCGATGGCATGCTCGTAGTCCGAAACCACTTTTGTCACAGTTTCTTACAATGCCACCTATTTTATTGCTTTCCTTTTTGTTTACTAAAATACTGTATGTACAATGTGGGCCGTAGCAGCACGGGTAAGAATCTATGCATTAAATCACGAGGAAGAATACATGGGCTACATTAAATAAATTACCGTGCATCGAAAATTTTACAGCGAAACCTGGCGCTGCTACACTCGCATGCATGCAAATGCTGCTAGGTGGTGACTTCGGATTTACATCGTAATCGGAGAGCCGGGACACCAAGAAGGCACGCCTGACTATCACCGTTCCGTCTCTCAGAATGGTTCATTTTGTAATACCACAGCATGCAAACAGTTCTTTTATCTTCATTATTGCACAATAACGTGTTCATAGTTGCATATGACATCGATTTATGCCTTAAGAATAAATTCATATCTTTCTCTTTTTTATATTATTTTTCAATGCCACTCGGTGATTGTGCATTCATTGCGGCCGCAGTGCCGGCTGTCATTCTACAATGGTATGGTACTGTTCCCTTTGGAGAACAAATATTTTTCTCGTTCTTCAAGCAGCATGTATCTCTTGCGTGTATTGTTGCGCGAATAGGTCTCCATGTAGTTTGCGGCCAGTGCTCGGCGGTTGTATTGTCTTGTCAACATTTCGAGCGTCTTCTCAGTGGTTGTGGCCTCGGAAACAAATTCAGCAACAGTCTTGGCCGGGTTGCGTATCAATCCGGCGAAGAGCTCTTGCTTGACACCCCTCATCAAGAAGTGAATCTTTTTTCTCTTCTGGCATGTGGGGGTCGGCGTGCTGGAACAGGCGAGTCATCTCCTCCGTGAAAATTGTGATGGTCTCGTTGGGCAGCTGTACCCGGGATTCTAGGAGAACTTCGGCCATTTCCTTGCGCACGACGCTTGTAAAGGTCTGCAGGAAGCCGTGGCGGAACAGGTCCCATGTTTTCAAGGTCGACTCCCGATTCTTGAACCACGTCCTGGCGGCATCTTCCAATGAGAACACATGGCGCAGCTTGTCGTCGCTGTTCCAGTTGTTAAATACAGCGACCCTTTCGTACGTCTCCAGCCAGCTTTCCGGATCCTCAAATGTTGATCCGCGCAACGTCGGTGGCTCCCGGGGGTGCTGTAACACGATCGGTGTAGGCGGCCCTGGTGCGGTCATTGTTGATAGCGTCGTGGTCGTGCACTTCCTGGTCTCCTCGGGAACAAGTTCGTACATCGTGGGCTGGTTTCGTAGCCTGAGGCTAGCTCGATGGTCCGGGACAACTTTGGTACTGTCGTCGGGGTTCGGGCTTGGATCACGGCTTTTCGGGGGCGTCCGGTGCATGAACACAAAAGCACTTCTACCAGATGTCACGTGGTAGTCACGCTGAAGAAAAGTCATAAAACTGTGTATGACGAAACTGATTCTTTTTGGGCGAACCTGTTCCCACAAAAGCAAGCTACACTCGAAGCACAACGATAGCGGCGAACACACTCGGTGATCGTCGAAATCTGATCAGCGGCGAAACGCGTCGGCTTTTATACATGAGTCATAGAAGGTTCCAGAGTAATCCCTGGTGCCTGCGTGTCTTCCAGAAAGTACTAGACCATTCGCGTCGCTCATACAATTAGATAACATAAGCGTCGGTGACGCAACGGATAGAAGCGTCGATAACGTTCGAGAAACTTCCGATACATGCAGGTGCGTCCTGTGCCTAGCGATAATTTTTAGCATTTGTTAGGCCGTGAAAAGCAGTCACCCCGGTGAAAGATAAACATGTACCCGTGTCATTATATATATACACACAGGGTGTTTCAGCTAATACTTTCAAAAATTCTTAAAGGTTGCCTGCGGCAGATAGCACAATTCTAGTTCATGAGCTGGTCTACTCGAAGAGTCGGACATTACTTCAACAAGAAATAGATATGCATAATCGAATATTTACAGAAATTGACTAATTAAGTTTTTAACTAATTACCTGATGGCCCATATTGCAATTTACAAATTGTAGCCGTGGAGTTCTCAAGGCGAATCCAATTGGAACGAATTGTCGGGATGACACCAGTTTCGAGATATTAATTCCCGAACTTGACGGAGAAATGCATTGGCGTTCCAGTTAGGTTCTTAATAAAACGTCGCTTTTTGCAGTGAAGCACAAAATTATCTGGAATGCCAATGCATTTCTCCGCAAAGTTCGGGAATTAATATCTCGAAACTGGTGTCATCCTGAGAATTAATTCTAAGTGGATCCGCCTTGCGAACTCCACAGCTACAATTTGTAAATTGCAATATGGGCCATCAGGTAATTAGTTAAAAACTTAATTAGTATTTTTTTGTTAATTAGTTGATTGTGCATTTCAATTTTTTTGCAATTAATGTCCACCTCTTCGAGTAGACCATCTCAATAACTATAATTGGGCTATCTTCCACGGGCAACCTTAAATAAATTTTGAAAGTGTTCGCTGAAACACCCTGTGTATATATATATATATATATATATATATATATATATATATATATATTGTCACCGGCGCCACGTTATCTTTTCGTCCACTTTCATTTCCCTTTCTTTCATTATTTGCTACATTCTAATATCAACCAAACATAATTTCTCCGATGCCTTCTGTGACGCCTCATATAGTCTTTATTTGGTTTATGTGGTCATGATTAACAAAATCGAGCTCCTCGGTGCTCCCTTCATATCTCGTTTCTATATATATATATATATATATATATATATATATATATATATATATATACGCGATGTTTTTGCCTGCTATGAACATTTTTTTGCGAATGCGAGCTGTATGTGCAGCATTCCCTAATTAGTGTTTGTTACGGCAAACATGTGCGCTCATTACGGTCAGCAGTTCTGAGTTTTTCAATTAGTGCATTTAGAGTATTTCATATTGTTTCCTTACATATATATCTCGAATACATATGTATATGTACCCTTTGATTTAATTACCTAAAATTCATTGGCCATTCTTTGCACCACGCAGTTAAAAAACCTGGTTTATTTCACTCTAACATTGTTTTCTTCTATCATTGTCCCCGAACAATATTCCACCAACAAGATGCACGCGTAAAATGACACGATATTAATTATATTTTCTTACGTAGCATCATGGTGCAGATAAGAGGCTTATTCAGTTACTTTTAGAAGGCAGTGTTAAAAACAGCAGTTCACCTGGTTAAAACTATATTTGGTTCCTGCCGTCAAGAGTCATGGGCGCACCAAAGCAACTAAAACATTAAAAAAGTACTGCGCAGACATTCTGCGTGAAAAACTGGGCGTCCGCCAGCGTCCGCATAGCGAACGCGCGCTCGCTAGCAGACGACGCGCTTGACAACGACAGCAAAATTGGAGACATCGTGTTGTACCATCTGTGCCTCAAATATACATGTTTGGCAAAATGGTGTAAACATAAATTTGCAGTTGAAATAAAGCACTATTTTAAGAGGGTACTATGCGCAATCGCCCTCGGCGCCCGCAACGAAAGTACGTTGTATATGCCGCGGTCTCCGCTCCAATCCAGTTAAAGCTTTAAATCCAGTTCGCTCGCAGCGTCCTCGCACAATTTTTCCACATGCATCACCTCAGCGGGAGAGCGCCGTTCGGCCCACTCGACAATTGTCGAGTACACTCTAACCGCATGAATACCATAGCGCAGCCGCGCCAGATTTCCCTCTAGGTAATATCGTGAGCAACTGACAGGTAACAACACTGCGGCCTGATTACCACGTAGCTATATGCTGACACACAACATGGAGACGCGCATCTTGCCCGCGTCCGCTCTATTTACTTTCGGGGATCCGATGACTGCGCTGAATGGAAAAGCTCCTTGAGCCCACACAATCTCTCGACGAAACAAGGCATTGCAGTTGCCTTGAGTGCGGCGAACCGACGTCGAGGCGCAGAACAGTTTGTGGCGACAGATGGCCCCATTAGCAAGGCCAGGTATTCCCCTGGCCTCGTCGGCTAAGAGCCCGGTTCACTAGACGTACTATGTCGCACTGACGCATGGCATTAAGACATTTTTTTTTAATCATGCATCCAAACCTGACCGCGTGTTGCGACATCTGTTGCTAGAAAAGTAAAATTTAATCGTGTCATTATGTTTGTTAGTCAAAATTTCACCTGCTGCTTACATTCTATATAGCAAAACCACAGGTTAGTTCAATGTAGTTTGTCGCGCGAGTTGCGAAATATTCTGCGTGTGTTCTCAACGTTCTGCGTCAAGAGGCAGCCTTTACAAGTGAACTTCCCGACCAGCACTTTTATTAAACTCTCAGCTAGTTGCAGTGTGGTTAGGGAGCGTTTAATAACACGGTATCAAAATCGCTATTACTTTTCCTAATGAATTATCGTAGACGCCACCCCATTACCGCTAAACGCGGATCTCAGAGGAATAAATGGTGTGCAAAACCTAACATTCATGGCGTGTTTCCGGGTCTCGCAATCGCTTCCGCCGCATGCAGCAATCAAAAGCGTGACCTTTGAGCTTCGCCACCTATCAATGCTAGTCGCTGCTAGTCCGAGCGTTCCTAAATTTTTGGCGAAAATTGTGCTATAGCTCTGCTATTTTATAAGTGACGGGCAAATGAACGAGCCCTAATGATGCTTTTTGCAGCGACATTAAACATTAGATCTCTTAGTTTCCTATTTTCAAGCTTGCCCCTCCCCTCCCCCCCCCCCCCCCACTGCCAGTAACACAAAAAACTATATTCTAAACCAGGATGCATATAAAAATTATTCATTGACCCAACATGCATGTATATAACATTGAACTCTGGTTTTGCTCCAAGACGTTTACAAATCTGAAAAAAAGGAAGTTGTGTTCAGGGGGGGGGGGGGGGGGGGGTGGCTAGACATTAATAAACCTTGTTTGGCTGCCAGACTTTTGTGATTGGCAGAACGGTTAGAACAAAACCAAATTACTTCTTTGTCAAATATATTTGTTTACTATGTTACACTCACGTAGTGCCGCTAATTCTGTTGTTGTATACGAATGTCATGGACGAAGGAAAAAAAAGTAGGCGCGAGCATCACGTGAATCCGCTAGCCTCGTCAAGCCAACCTCTTGTGACCGCCCCCCCCCCCCCCAAAAAAAAAAATCTCTGGGTGTTCTATTGTGCTGAACATGGCGGACGGAAAAAGATCGGAGGGAGCATCGCGCAACGCGATTGAAGCCGGGTTTGGTGGGGTTTTTATTTGGTCCTCTTCATACCCATTCGAAACGAGCGCCGTGCCCCGAACGTGACCCATTCGGGGCACGGCGCTCTTTTCGGCACAAACTCACGATTCTTCAGGTACCAGGTGCTGCTCGGATTCTTCGCTGTCGTGGCGAACGTCGTCGGGGCGGTGGACCATGGCTTCACCAAACCTTGGCCGGCGGCTGCTACAACTGATCTGCAATCATCTGCTCGTGTCTCACACGGTCCGCAAGATTATTTGCTGGAAATCGTGTACGATCTCCGACGCATCGAAATGGAATCTGCGCATCGGGGGACCTTTCCGGTTCCGCTGCGCGCTGGCCATATAAAGGACCAGCCAAGCCTACAGCGACTGGGGCACGGCGCTCTTTTCGGCACAAACTCACGATTCTTCAGGTACCAGGTGCTGCTCAGATTCTTCGCTGTCGTGGCGAACGTCGTCGGGGCGGTGGACCATGGCTTCACCAAACCTTGGCCGGCGGCTGCTACAACTGATCTGCAATCATCTGCTCGTGTCTCACACTGGTCCGCAAGATTATTTGCTGGAAATCGTGTACGATCTCCGACGCATCGAAATGGAATCTGCGCATCGGGGGACCTTTCCGGTTCCGCTGCGCGCTGGCCATATAAAGGACCAGCCAAGCCTACAGCGACTGGGGCACGGCGCTCTTTTCGGCACAAACTCACGATTCTTCATGTACCAGGTCAGTTACCTAAATGGAACTAAGTGTTATCGCTCTAGCAATGTTATGCTTTTAAGAGTGTCGTGCCCCATTAGCAAGCGACAAATGTTTGAATGCTTTGAACATGTCAGCCTGTGTTTCGTTGATGCTATGCTATTCTCTCTCTACGACGGCTGTCTGACGCTTTCCCAGATCTTACTGCTCCTATCGGGGGACGTAGAGCTAAATCCAGGGCCCATGAATGCAGTGGAACGTGACCAAATGACAAACATTGAAAGGATTCTCTTAGAAACGAAAACAGGCCAGGAAACTGTGCTCGCGAAGTTAACGGAAATTACAACAAGACAAAGTGAATTAGAATCTAAAATTACGGGCTTAATAGAGAAGACAAGCAATGTAGAAAGTCGTATTGCTCGGGTGGAAAAAATTGAAGAGAAATTGATGGCTAAACTGGACGACTTGGAGAATAGAAGCCGTAGACAGAATTTGGTATTTTTCGGGTTGCCTGACAGGGAGCATTACGAGACGTGGGAGGCGTCTGAAAAACTAATTAGTGGAATATGCAAAGATGTGATGAAACTTGATAATATTTCGGTTGAACGGGCTCATCGCGTAGGAGTTTTCAGAGAAGGCAAAAACCGGCCCATAATAGCATGCTTTTCACGGTGGAAGGCTAGAGAAGTCGTCTTTAAAAATGCTTACAGACTAAAAGGCACTTCGTACGGCATCTCTGAAGATTTCAGCCGAGCCGTACAAGAAAAAAGACGTCAGCTTTGGAATTATGCGAAAGAAAAAAGAGAAAACAAAGAAAATCGTGTTCGCTTGAGTTATGATAAATTGATCATCAATGGGCAAACGTTTGTCTGGGATAGCGATATGCGAACGCCAGTTCCACTACAGACGCATGCACGACTGAATAGGGGCAATTGACGCATTCCGAATTCTGGTCCGCCCCAAGATAATCCAGCACGTAGCTCGCATCCTGAACGGCTCTCTGTCCTGCTTGTAAATTGTCGCAGCATAAAGAACAAAGTCGATAGCTTCATCTCTTTAGTAGCCACTCTTAAACCTCAGATCGTGATGGGCACCGAATCATGGTTAGACAAGACGATACCTAATGTAGAAATCTTTCCACCTGGTTTTACTGTCTATCGGAAAGATAGGCATGGGCATGGCGGGGGAGTATTTATTTTGATATCAAATGCATTGTCAAGTACACAAATTTTATTTGAAAACGATTGAGTCTGTCTGGTGCCTTGTGAAATTACCTAAAGGAAACAATGTTGTGTACGGGACTTTCTACCGCCCACCCGGCAGCAGCGACTCATTCGGACTGCTGTCTGAGATGCTATCTCTTGTGCCTAATAGCGTATTTTTGGGGGGTGATTTCAATTTGCCTGACTTCAACTGGAATGCCGGATGTGTGGCTGGTAATAGGTCCCGTATTTACACAGAGTTCGAAGAACTGGTCGGATTAAATGGATTACAGCAGTACGTACTGGAACCTACGCGAGAAAATGCAATTTTAGACTTAGTACTTTGCAATGAGCCGAACTTAGTATGAAAAGTTACTGTTTGTCCAGGTATTAGTGACCACAGGGCAGTTGTCATAGAACTTAACATACAGCGAGTACGGATGCCGCAAATTCCGCAAAGAAAAGTGTACAGCTACGACAGAGGAGACTATGCCGCTATTAGGACCGAACTTGAAAATTTCTTCCCTACTTTCCAGTATCTTTCAAACGCACACTGTCCGTTAACTTTGTGGTTGTCATTCCGGGACAAAATACTTCAATTAGTCGAAATTCATGTTCCATGCAGGTACCTGCGGCAACGAAAAAAACAAAAGCCTTGGTTTAACGTAGAAATACGTAAACTTATAAGGAAAGCAAGACAAACGTATAAAACGTTTTCTGCCGACACCAGTCTAGCAAATCAGAAACGCTTGCAAGAGATAAATAATCTATTGAAAGCAACAATTAAGTCTGCGAAAGATACCTTCTTTGTTAAATTAAATAAGGACTTGAGAGAAAACCCAAAATCGTTTTGGAAATATGTAAAACAAAACCGAAAAGAAGACATATCCATACCATCTTTAACTATTGATGGCAAAACTGTGACGTCAGACTATCAGAGGGCGGAATCCTTTAACTAGTACTTCCAATCTGTGTTTTCGCTAGTGTCTACTGGAGAGACTTCGCTTTTGAACAACGCCAATCAGGGCAATATGATGCCAGACATTGAATTTGATGTTAGTGGCGTCGATTCTTTATTACGGCATTTAGATGAAACAAAAGCAACTGGACCTGATGGAATATCCCCAGTGGTCCTTAAAGAGTGTCACAGCATCATTGCTCCGTATTTAACGATCATCTATAAGCTTTCCCTCAAAACAGGCCTCATTCCCCAAGATTGGAAAACGGCAAGCGTGACACCAGTTTTTAAATCGGGCGATAGAAAAATCAGAAAACTATAGGCCGATTTCACTAACGTCGATATGTTGCAAAATATTCGAACACATTTTATATAGTAACATATCTGCATTTCTTGACTCAAACGCTTTCTTTACGTCTTCCCAGCACGGATTCCGAAAAGGTTATTCCTGCAACACACAACTAATAGAATTTCAGCACTACTTATCCAAAGCCATTGATAACGATAGTCAGGTAGACGCGGTTTTTATTGATTTTCAAAAAGCTTTTGATACTGTGTCCCATAAACTCTTAGATGTAAAGCTTGCTGCAATAAATGTAAACAAAAACGTTCAAAATTGGATACGAAACTACCTAAACGGAAGAACCCAGTTTGTCGTCCTAAACAACGCCGCATCTTCACCAATAACCGTTTCTTCGGGCGTTCCTCAGGGAAGCGTACTGGGCCCCTTGTTGTTTTTAATCTACATAAATGACATTGTCGAACTAATTACATCACCTATAAAACTATTTGCCGATGACTGTGTGATTTACAGAGAAATTACTACTGAATATGACATAGACACTTTGCAAACAGATTTAGACAAGGTAGCGAACTGGTGTAAAAAATGGAACATGAACTTAAATATAAAAAAGTGCAGTAGCATAAGTTTTTCCAGAAAATTATCCAAATTTCAGCACCAATATAACATCAATGGCACGCTTATCGAAATACAGTCGGAATACAAGTATCTAGGGGTCTATTTCACCGAATCACTCACTTGGCATAAACAGATTGACACTGTCATAGCAAAAGCTAGTAGAATGTTACATTTTATTCGCAGAAATTTCAAACAGGCAACGCGCGAAGTTAAAGAAACTTTATACTTCTTACATGTCAGAACAATACTTGATTATGCTTGTGTAATATGGGATCCCTATCAAGATTACCTCATTAATAGACTGGAAAAACTACAGAACCAAGCAGTAAGGTTTGTTTGCAATAATTACAGCCCGTACTCTAGCGTTTCCGAAATGAAGGCCACTTTAGGATGGGATCTACTACACATGCGTAGGCAGAAGTTAAGGCTTAAACTATTACACCGAATATATAACAGTGAGACAGGTATCGATCGCCATATCTATCTTCTGGACCCAGATTACATATCGACTCGCTGTGATAACAACAAAAGATCTCAGCCTATAACTGCAGAACAAACACGTTTTACTACTCTTTTTTCCCCAAATCAATTCGACAATGGAATACTTTATCAAATGATATAGTAAATGTGTCAAATAACGAATTATTCTATTCTATGCTGTGATGGTGCTCTTGTAACACAAATGTGTTTGCTATATCTTGAAAACCTGTTTGTTTGACATTACTAGTGTCTCTCTCTAAATACTATTGTAGTGCTTCTGTTTGTGAGTATATCTGTGCAAAAGCTTTTCTGTATTACTGGTTATGTTTTGTTCCCCCCTACGTAATGTCTTTATGGCGATGTAGGTACTCTGTAAATAAATAAAAACATGGCTACTACCGTGGCCCTTTCGCTTATTCGCTGAAAGGGTCCCTGAAACGGTCAGGACAAATTTTGTAGGCGCGTAGGGTAAAGCTAAAGTAAAACATTCACACCCCAATTTGTGTGAAGCGTCTCATATTAAGAGAACTACGGACGATTACAAGTTATCCTCCTCCATAGCCAAGCTTTTTGAGTGATCGGAGCTATAACTAGGGCTCCGTGTTTTCGGTTTTATCCGAAAAAATTCGATAAACATTCGTCGGTAAAATTTTTGACAATTCGGATTTATCCGATAAACTGCGATTTGCTTGGCCATGGGTATCACCATCAAGTCGCTAAAAACCGCATGTTCGTCGAGGTGGTTCTCGTCTTATGAAGCTCTAGAAAATATTTTGGACTACTAGCGCGCCATTTTGTCTTTCTTGAGAAGCGACGAAGCCAAGGGGACGAAGTGTGAAATGCTCAGGAGTCTTGTTTCATCGCCTGAAGCTGTGCACGACTTGCTCGTTAAGATGAGGTTTCTGAAGACCAATGCGTGTGCCTTGATCTCAATCATTAAGGAACTTGAGGCAGAGAGTAACCTGATACATCAAGTTTATCCCATACTGGGGGTTCGTTTGCACGCACTCATCAGTCAATGGCGGGATCCAACCGAGGTCTTCGCATCAGATGTCACAAGTATGTTGGACCTCCTTGACGAGAATCAACGCTTAACGACTGTCGCAGACTTTAACGGATACCACGCTGCTGTCGCCGAAAAGTGGAGACAGACATCTGAGAGGAACCTGTGCGATCAACTCCAGTACACAAAAGAATCATTTTGGTACTGTGTTCAAATTGTGAACCCAAATGTGAAGCATGAGCTTCCCTGCGCGTTCGAAACCTATGCGCCTATTTTTCAATTAGTGCTTCTTGAAACTGATGACTTGAGCCAGCTCCGGGGTGATTTTGCGAACTATCAGTGCTATGAAATACGTAACATTGTTAAACCCCTGTCGTTTTGGAGACTTCACAATGTCGAGTGGCCAGTGCTTTCTCGCTGCGCGCTGCGTCTTCTGGCGCTTCCTGTTTCTAGCGCCAACGTTGAAAGGGCGTTTTCAAAGCTGAGAGTCGTCAATAGAATGGAGTGTGCTTCGATCAGTGACAGCAATCTCGCAAAGTATGCTTGCGTGTTTTACAATGAACTTTAAGCTAAGGTTGTTATGCGCAAAATTAAAGGTGTTCTGTGTTCAAGTATTTCGCTTGTGCGTATATGTTTTTGTCCATTCAAATGTTCTAGAAAAAATAAAATGTGCTTCGTGTGTTTTGATATTATAGTATTCAGATATGAATTGATGGAAGATTTGCGGGTTTTGAGAATAATTCAAAACTCAGAATTTCGGAGAATTGGGTATTTACGAAAAATAAACTCCGATAAACGCTGAATTTCCGCCAGAAATATAAACTCCGATAAACACCCGCCGATTTTCAAGAAAAATAAACACCGAAAATACAGAGCCCTAGCTATAACCCACTGCTGATTCATCACACAACCAGCACCCGCCGTGGTGGCTCAGTGGCTATGGTGTTGAGCTGCTGAGCACGAGGTCGCGGGATCGAATCCCGGCCTCGGCGGCCGCATTTCGATGGGGGCGAAATGGGAAAACACCCATGTACTTAGATTTAGGTGCACGTTAAAGAACCCCAGGAGGTCCAAATTTCCGGAGTCCGCCACTACGGCGTGCCTCATAATCAGATCGTGGTTTTGGCACGTAAAACCCCATAATTTAATTTTTAATCACACAACCAGCGTTGAACAACGCGCGGTCGGCGTGGGCCAGAGATGCAACGCCACTTGGAGCCAGCATCGTGCCTTCTGAAAGTCCTAAAGGATTCTGTCCCTAGGCACCTAAGATGAGGTCACGTGAGGGATTTTTGTACGACATTTAGACGCACGCGAACACACGTCGGGTTTTGGACAATTGCGTTCGACGCATTTAACTAGCGAAAGCATAGCCATCCATAGGGCAGCAAATCTCCGTTCCTTAAATGGTTGCATCATCATCGAGAGCGCTACTTGCCACGTGACCTCCCAGCAGAAGGAGGAACCCGCCGCCTGTTCAACTTTCAAGCTGCTTGAAGCAGCCCCCGGAAAGTAAAGCTAGTTTCGGTTTTAAGTAACACGCGTGCTCCTAGCGGTTGCCGGACATCCTAAGGTTATTTCTTATTTTTCTTTTTGTGAATTTTAAATCGGACGAAGTGCGGGGAGGTGGTCGCCCTCGTGCGTCCGTCGAGCTAAAGCCCCTCTAATAAAAAGTAGCGACACTCTCCTCCTCCGCCTTCCCTCCTCCTCGTTTCTCCTCCCTTTCGCGCTCCTTTCTCGACCGTGGCGCCGCCTACAGCGCTTGAGACACGTGCACTCATTTATCGTTCACCGTTGACCGCTTTTCACCGGCTAACAAATTTTAAGCGTTATCGTTAGGCGCACGACGCACCTGCTTGTATCGGCCGTTTCTAGAACGTTATTGATGCGTCTATATGTTGTCTGCTGTCACCGACGCTTATGTAATCTGATTGTTTTGTGTCGCGAACTGTTTAGTACTTTCTGGAAGACACGCGGCCTCCAGGGATTACTGTCGAACCTTCGATGACACATGTATGAAAGTCGACGCGTTTCGCCGCTGATCAGATTTCGACAATCGCCGACTGTCTTCGCCGCTATCGTTGTGCTACCTCGCCAGTCGATAGACGCTTCTCGGGCGAAAATGGCGATGGAGCGGCGATCGTAAACAAACGCCGCCAGCGCCTGGCGGCGCGACGGACCTCGTGATGCCATTAGGCCAATACCGACGCGGCGTCCGCCTCGGACAGGGCGTGCGAGGAGGAGGCGGCATTCTTCAAAGCGTGTCGCTACTTTTTATATAGAGAGACTTTACGTCGAGCTTGCCTCCGCTCACCCTTGCCACTCGCTCAGCGATATCGCAAGAGAGAGAGAGAGAGAATAAACTTTTATTATCGAGGTTAAATGGAGTTTTCTTTCCCAGCGGAATGGGCTAGCGTGGCATCGGCTTCGCCGCGACGCTATCAGCCCATTCCGCCAACCGTATCTGGTCTTCCGGGTTGTAAGTTTTCGTCTTCATCTCCCACTCTTCGTGTGAAGGAGCTCGCCGAAAGAGTTCTCTCGGGGGAGGGTCCTTTTGGCATCCCCACAAGATGTGATCTTGGTCCGCGAGGGGGCCGTTACAATGTTTGCAGTTTGGTGGATATTCATCACCGGTCATTGCAGCTAGTCTTTTTGGACTAAGTACAGACCTAGTCTGTACTCTCCTGAGGTTAGTGGCCTGTATTCTTGTCAATGTCTCGTGCGGGGATGGATATATTCGCCTCGATTCGCGGTAATAAATTGTCATTTCGTTAAAGGTGTGGATACCCGCATGTCGGTCAACCCGGTCGGGCAGGCCCACCTCCGGGTTACTTGCTGCTCGGGCGGCTAGGTGGGCGGCCTCATTACCGGGGTTGCCCGCATGAGCGGGTACCCACACCAACTTTAACTCATTGAGTTCTTTGTTGATGATTCTGAACGCTCGAGGGGAAATGAAACCCGAGGTGTAGTTACGAATCGATGTTTTCGAGTCGGATATAATAATCTTGGTGCCCGGGATGGAAGTGCCCATGGCGATGGCGGCCTCTTCCGCCTCTACAATGGAGGATGTGTTTACCGTCGCACAGCTGATGGTGTGTCCGTCGCCAGTAGTGACGGCTATGGTGTGTCGAAAATCACTGGCGCGAGCAGCATCCACGTATATGGCGGGTTGGTTTTTGTATCATTGCCAGAGTGCCGCCGCCCTAGCTTTGCCTCTACCATTGTTTTCAGTACTCATGTTTTTGGGAAGCGGGGGGATAATGATCTTGGTCCGGATAGTGTTAGGTATCCGGTGTCGTTGCGGGATGTCTAAGGCAGGGCGATACCCCAAGGTGTCCAGGATCCGCTGTCCCGCGTGTGTGCCGGATAATCGAAGTGTTTGAGCCCATTTGTGGGCCTCTATGATTTCCTCAACGTTGTTATGCATCCCTAGACTCAAGAGTGCCTTCGTACTAGTCCATTTTGGTAGCCCAAGAGCCTGTTTGAATAAAGTTCAGATTAGACCGTTAATCCCTTCCAAGTCCCTCTTCCTGAGATGTAAGTAAGGGCAGACATACGCCACTCGGCTCAGAAAAAAAAAGCTTGGATTAGTCTGCAGGCATCTTTCTCCTTAACTCCGTGCCGTCGGTTGGAGACCCTCCTGAGAAGGTTCTGTAGTTGCCCAGCTGTAGTTTGGAGACGTGTTATGGCTTCTTGGTTGTGCGTGTTTTGCTGAATCCACAATCCTAACACTCTGATTTTAGGAACGGGCGGGCCCGGTTGTCCAGCTACCTGCTCCTGAATGTGTGCAGCCATATTGGCAGCCGGGTTTGCAGGAGTTTTGTTCCGGACTATAAGCAGTTCTCATTTTTTCGGTGAACAGCTGAGGCCATTGTTGCGAGCGTGTTTCTGCACTGCGTCAGCTGCTGCCTGCAGGGATTCTGAAATTTCTCCATCCGAGCCAGTGCACGTCCAGATCGTTACGTCATCGGCGTAGATGGCGTGCCTGATATGAGGAATCTCGTTTAGCTGCCGGGATAAGCCTCTCATAGTGGTATTAAAGAGGAAGGGAGAAAGTAAGGCTCCCTGTGGTGTACCTCTAGTGCCGAGCTCTATGATTTTGCTTTTAATATCTCCTATGTTTAGGGTGGCAGTACGCCCCCTGAGGAATGTGGTAATATAGGTGTATGTTCTCTTACCTACGGTCATGTTGGATACGTTTTCTAGAATGGCTCGATGTGAGACATTGTCAAACACTTTGTGTATGTCTAATGCTAACACTGTTCGAGTTGCGCGTATAGGCGCTGGGTTAAGGATATCATTTTGTACCTGCCACAGTATGTCTTCGGTGCACAGTTTAGGTCGAAAGCCTATCATTGTCTCCGGGAAGAGGTGGTTAGTTTCGGCATAGTCAACCAGCCTATTGAGAACCACATGCTCCATGGCCTTACCAAGACAAGAGGTAAGGGATATGGGCCGGAAGCTCTCTAGACTGAGTGACTTGCCTGGTTTAGGAATGAAGACCACCCTAGCATCCTTCCACTCTTGCGGGAGTGCACCGTTTTGCCAGTGCTGATTAAAGAGATTGGTGATCATTGTTATGGTAGGGTTATCTAGATTCCTTAGCATTTTGTTGATGTTATCTTTACCGGCTGATGATGTCGTGCGTAGGCAGTTTAAAGCAGCGCATACTTCGGCCTCAGCGATGTCTTCGTCTAATGTTCTGTTTTCATCTCCTCTGTACTCTATATATGCACCCGGCTCCCGTTCTGTATTAAGATATTGCATGGTCAAGAGATTGATGAGATCAGAGTCTGTTCCCGGAAAACTGTGTACGATTTTCTGAACCCTTTTATGAGCAGCACTTTTAGAGTGCTGTGGATCTAGCATGTGTTTAAGCAGGGTCCAGGGGTTCTTTTTGCTCAACTGGCCATTCATGCTGTCACATAATTGGTTCCATTGCATAGTGATGAGCTCGCTAGAGTAGTCCTGAATCTCTTTCTCTAGGGCGGCGAGTTCGCGGCGCAGCGTGCGGTTGATCTTATTCTTTAGCCATCTCTGCTGAAGGTCTTTATGCTTTTCCCATAGACCTACGAGTTTAGAGTCCGGCACGGGGCCTTCCTCTTCTATCGGTGCCATGGTTGTGGCATTGTCCACATCCTGGATAAGCTAATTCGTCCACGCAGTGAGGTCTGCTATATCGGTGAGCTGTTTGCGGTTTCTTACGTATTGGAATACATCCCATTTGGTGTGTGGAGTTAGCTTCATTTTCCTTTTGTGCCCTTTGGAAAAGATAGTGATAAGAACGAGATAGTGATCGCTCCCAAGACTAGTTTCGGTGTTATCCCAAAGAGCCCCATTGGCATTTCTGACGAAGCATAAGTCGGGTGTGGTATTTCGGCATACACTGTTGCCGATACGCGTGGGCCTATCTGGGTCGGTGATGAGTGTAAGTTCTAAGTCACTTGTCATTGAATATAGCGCATTGCCTTTCCTAGTGCAGTTTTGGTATCCCCAGACTGTGTGCGGAGCGTTAAAGTCTCCTACATCAACGAGTTGTTCCTTCTCTGCGGCTTTACAGGCTTTTTTTCAGGAGGGCAATAACTCTGTTGCTTTTATCTTTCGGCGAGCTGTACAAGTTAAGAATGAATACACATCTGTGTTCCCTTTTTCTAGGCAGCAGCTATACAAAGTGTAAGGAATGTTGTCTTCCTCCAGATCAATTTCCATTGCCGTAAGGTTGCGTTGTATCGCAACTGCCGTAGAAGGTCTGTTGTCGGCTTCAGTTAATTCATTTAACGTGGTATACCCAGTAATTTTGACTTGCGTGCCTGTTTCCTGTAAGGCTACAACATCTCCCTTGGGATCAAAGGTAGCGAGTTGGAACTGCAGTGCTGCACGCTTTTTCTTAAAGGATCTGCAGTTCCATTGTATAATCTTAATGGTTTCAGCCATCTTTCTTCGTGTATGGTTCTGCCCTTAACGGCAGTACAGATGTCATTTTGAAGCCCTTAGTGTTGAGCACTTTGGTGGCTGTGGTGGCAAGTTGTTCGTGTTCCGGGGCTTGTGTAAGATCCCTGGGTACATTCGGCTCTGTATACAGCCCCTATCCTTGTAAGCTCGTGGGCCATCATCTGCTGAAATTCTGCGGTGGTTTTTATGTGATTGGAGACTGCGTCAGCTAGCTGAGCAATTGCTCTTTCTAACTTATCTACTCTGTCCGTAGAGTTCGAGGCTTCGGACACCTTGGGTGTGTCCCGCACTGACGCTTTGCGTTTTTTTGTCGGTTCTGCCTCCATCGATTCAAGCTCATCTCTACGAACACAGACCACTATTTCGCGTGCAGCCGGCGTCATAGGGGTGCCTCCAACTGGCTGCCTACTTTCTAGGGCCCTGATTTTGGCATTGGTTGCCTCTAGCTGTTGTCTTAGTGCTTTAATCTCTTCAGCGAGCTCCCTCACCTGGTTCGCGTCCTGTGGAGGTCGTGTGGACGTGGGCTTGGGCTCGGGATTGGCTGACCAGGCGACCTTCCTCGATACCGCCTGGTCATTGGTTTGTTCGGAGTTGGAGCGGTTGCGAGGCTGGCTGCTGCTCTGGCTGCGCTGCCTGCTGCCACTCCTGCTATTTGAAGCTTCGCGCTGATCAGAGCGCACGGAAGGGCGGCTGTGCCGCACGGCGTCTCGGTAGCTCGTTCCGCTCTCTGTGCCGGCGCCAGATGCGCTCTGTGCGCCGCTGGCCGGTGGCCCTGCTGCCGGCGACGTGGTCGCGCTTTCTTTTTTTCCCTCTTCAGCTGGTTTTTTTGCGCTGCACAGGTGCATAGAAGCGATAGCGGCAGCTGGGAGCGCCGGTAGGGTGACCGCCGCGGCAGATGATGCAACGCGCCTTGCACGCTGCCTCAGCTCCCCGTGGCGGCGTCTCATGTTCTTCGTCGCCGCATAGGCGGCATCGTGGTCGTCTTAGGTCCGGACAGACATCGGAGCGACGGCCACTCCGGCGACAGTTAAAGCAGGCTTCAATCCGTTCGCAGAATGGATGCACAATAAAGGCTGAGGCCCAAAAGCGGACGTGCTTGGGTAATGCTTGCCCGGCAAAGGTCACCACAATATGGCGAGAGGATCCTATCCTTCTTGCTCCAACGATTTCCTATCCTGGATTTCTCGTGCATACTTCCTTGAATATGTCGGCGTCAGTCTCGTCTGAGTAAGCGTAATAGATAACGCCTTTCACTGAATTTTCTGGGGCTGGTGCGTATGTTAAAACGGCACATTCCTGTTGCTCAATTTTATAGCATTTGATGTTATAATAAGCTTCAGCTCTTACCCTGGATGGGGTGCTGCTCAGCGCAGTGTTGCTAGTAGGGTGTACTCTGACTTGATCTTCTTTCAGCGATTCATCCAGGTTAGCTTGGGCGGCGGCACACGCTGTACGCAGAATCTTGGCTGGGCCGTAAGATTGCAGGTTGATCGCGCACTGTGGGCGAATGATGATCTTGTAATCTTCGGCCGGGAGCCTCGGTAGGGGTCTTCTCTTCGGTAACGACGGCGGGCGAGCGTGATATCTCGGTGCGCTGCTTGGCGTTCCACTTGGCGTCCCTTTGTTCTCTTCGGCAGCTGGATGCGTCTCGGTGTCAGTCTTGCGTCGGGCATATCGCCGCTGCTTGTCGAGAGCGGTCCAAGTGCCGTCGTTCAGTTCTTCGTCGGTGATGGTTTCCCCATCCACGACAACTTCCATGCTGCGGAATCTTCGGATCGCCGGGGTCATGCAGTCGTTTCGGCGTGGAGACCACGCCGGCGCCGTTATACTTCTCGATGAGGAGACCGCATGGCGGAGAGCCCACAGGAGTCAGGTTCTTTTCTTCAAGCTGGTCTTGTAACAGCTCCATCGCCGCTTCTTCGTCCATGACGCCGGAACGCCCAGTCGCGTTTGCCCCAGCCGCCGGCGAGGCTCCGGCGGTTAGGGATAGCGAGGCCGCCGTGTCGCAGATCCAAGAAAAAGCTTCCGAAACAAGAGTACACTGCTACGGCTTACCCTACATGATGTCCATGGGGGGCCGGAACACTGCTCGCATCCGTCAGAAAAGTTGAGCGTCGTATATCCGATAGATCGGGTATTTGGGTGAAAATAGCGGAGCCGTGGCGAGGTGCGTCTTGTCGCCTCGGCTGGCGTCGGCGTCTCCAGCGATATCGCAAGTCAGATCGCGCTTGGTCGTCTGCTTCGGTTGTCGTCCCAAGTGAGAAGATGGGAAAGATAAGACAGAGAAGCTTGATAAGGCGTGAAACTAACGGAAGATGCACGAAACCATCATGTCAACCAAGCATTAGACGAAGATGGCTAAATCGGGATCACATGTGTTGCCCGGCTCTGTGGTGTTCGAACACCGGGAATTATAGTTCTGCGAAGTTTTTCAGGATTCCTGATGACCACGGGTAAGCACAAGTATTTCACCCTATTTTCCGAGCAGGTATTCATTTTGCATGAGTAAACCAGTTCTCTGCAAGCCTGAGTGGACTGACATAAGAGCAGTATCATCATGACGGCAGCTTATCTGTGGCCGGTGAAATACTTGTAATGAAGGGCTTTAGTGCGTGTTTTTGGGCTATAAATTTTGTTCACACTTTGTCGGTATACACAGCGAAGGTTAAAAAAGACGAAGGCGCAGCGGTGGTGGTTAATAACTCTCGCATTGGTTTGGATCTTCTGGAATCTATTTTCACTCATTATGTACAAATTTCCGTTGTGAATGAAAGTTGCTTCTGCACCGAATGTGTGAATGAAAACAAAAGCGTTGAACTTTTACTTGTGTTGAATTTTGGCTGGCTGAGAAATCGGATAGCTTTAGTTGATCCACTTCCCAATACACGAACAAAATTAACGATTGGTGGTGCCATGAAGTTATTTTCGTTATGCTACCCCCCACTATATCTGTGGAATAGTTGAAGTGTAGCCCTAAACGTTACCGCAAGTTAGGACTTTCAAAGCGACTATTTTCACGAAATGACGAAATGTAATATATTAACCACGAATATTGGTAATTACCAACGGTTCCCTGTATAAATATTCGTTATAATTGCTTGGCACTTGTGCGTACGAGCAATGACCCAGTAGTTTAGAAAATGAATAGCAGCTTGCAAGGTAAACCTGGTAGGAAGAAAGCGCTTCCTAATACACGACACACTTCAGCGGGTTCTGCTCCGCGATTTGGCCAATGTCGCCGCACGGCCAGCGGACCTGCAAGAGAGCACGAACACAAGCCACTTGCATGCGAAGTGGGAAAGGAGGGCTTCAGCGGCAACCCTCCTCCTCCCGCCTTCCCGCCCTCTCCCTCTACCTTCTGACCTGATCAGTGACGTCATGGAGGCATTGTTTGTGAATTATTTCCAGTAGGATATCCGGCAGTCGCCAGTGGTGGAAGCGGCGCTGCTGGCGCGTATCGGCTAAGGTCCCGGTATGTTCTAAAGGTAGCGCAAACCATTGTTCAGATAGGAAAGGAGAATTTCCTCCCCGCCCTCTACCCCTCTCCTTACTTCTTCGCCGTTTTCCAGTCTCCCATTGGACGAGGCTTGACACGTGACGAATGAGTGAGTGAGTGAGTGAGTGAGTGAAATAACTTTTATTACAGGTCCGGCGAGGACGCGAACTCGTCGCGCACCCGGCTAGTCCCACGTCGGGACCGGCAGGTCTAGCCCACCAGCCCGGTCGCGGGCACACCGGACAGCCAGGATTTGCTTGTCTAGAGCGGGGCTACGCAGAAGCGAGTCCCACTCATCCTTGCTGAACTTGGGGTATCTCGACCCGCACTCCCAGAGCATGTGTGCTAGAGTGGAGGTCTGCCCACAGGATGGGCAGGCGTCGTCGCGATATACGTCAGGGTAAACTTCGTGCAGAACGGCCAGACACGGATATGTGCCGGTCTGTAAAAGTCTAAGCGAAACAGCTTGCGCCCTATTCAATTTGGGGTGAGGGGGTGGAAAGACCCTTCTGGACATGTAGAAAAATTTTGTCACCTCGTTGTGAGTAGCGGGAGCATCCCTGTGGCCGTAGGGGGGAGGGGTGTCGGCTCTCCTTACAGAGGAAGCGCGGTCGGTGAGGTCGCGCGCAGCCTCGTGAGCAGACTCATTGAGGTTCGGGGGAGCACCCTCGACCGACCCTACGTGAGCGGGAAACCAGTGAATCGAATGATGCGTGAGAGCATCCGGATTGGAGACGCTAAGAAGACGAGCAGCCTGCTCGGCGATGCGACCCTTCTGAAAAGCCCTAACTGCCGTTTTGGAATCGCTGTAGATCTCAGACCCACGACCGTCTAGCAGGGCGAGGGCGATGGCGGCTTGCTCGGCGACTTCGGGGTCTGAAGTGCGAATTGAAGCGCTATTGGAAAGCTTGCCGCGGGAGTCGACCACGACGACGGCAAAGGTCTTTCCATCGCTGTACTCCGCGGCGTCGACGAAGCGTGCTCTGATGCCTTGTTGATAGATCTGTTTCAGAATTGCTACTGCTCTCGCCTTGCGTCTGCCCTCGTTGTGGACGGGATGGACGTTTCGAGGCACGGGGGCCACTTCGAACTTGTCTCGAATGCACCTAGGGATCGGGGTACTGACCCTCGAAGATACCACAGGAGGGTAACCCAGCTCTTCGAGGATGCGTTTACCTGCCGCTGTGGTGGTCAGGCGAGCGAGTTGCGCGCGTTCTTGGGCTTCGGCAATCTCCTCGGCGGTGTTGTGTACCCCCAGCTTGAGGAGATCTTCGGTATGGGTCCTAATGGGTAGCCCGAGAGCCCTTTTGACACGTGACGAATAACTTACGCGGCTTTTGTTATCGCGGGAAAACGGCGCCATTAGTGAGCGTAGAAACACAGGGCCACGTGTGCGCTGTGCGTGAGCGTAGGCTTTTTACATTTTTGAAGACGCGCTCGGCTGCAGCACGATGCCGACTTGCTGTGCTGTTGGATGTTCGAATAGCATTGCCAAGGGGGGGGGCAAGCTTTTTGCGGTTCCTCGTGGCAAACGAAACCTCAAACAGCGAGCGATATGGCTCCACCGTACCGGAATAAAGAAATTTGACTGCCACCGAGGGAGGTCATTACTGAGGGAGGTTCTGGTCGCTGTTTTCACCCAGTTAGCGATGAACGCGGGAAGGTGGGCATTGGCGAGTTCACCATCAGCCAACGACTGAGTAAAAAAAAAAGTCCCGGTTTCTGCTCTGCGGCGAACAAAAGGGCGCATTTTGGCAATATGAATATCAGCATGACTTCTCGTGAAATGAGCATAATGGAAGAGTCTCCAAGTCAAGAGCAAAACGCAGAAAGCGCGCGCACACACAGAAACCAAGGCATATAACTGAGGGGGAAATAAAAGCGCGGATGCATTTTGGAAAAAAAAAACACGTTGAGGGTATTTAGCACATAAATGTCTCCGCCGTGTTGTGTGTGCATCGTTTGATGTATATACAGCTCTTTGTTTTCGTAAATGCGTCAGGTAAACTGAACTCCATTCGATTCCGAGAAACAATCAGCAGTAGTAAAGACTGCCTAGAATTGCGTTTAACTTCTCTTACCTTTCGTTTTCCTCGTCTGAGCGATGCAGATTCTACTAATAATTGAAGGTACTACTTATCTTACGTAGGTATCATACGTACGAAAAGCCGTGTGAAAATGCGCCAAGAATAGTCGCGTTTCAAGCAAGCGCTTCAACGCGTCGCATGGGATACGATATGAAGCGGGTGGTAGCGGCCGCGCGCTTCGCTCACTAATGGCGGCCAAGAGGGAGGGGCGAGGAGGAAACGGCGCGGAGAGGAGTTTGCGCAACCTTTGAAACATACAGGGACCTTAGTATCGGCTAAAGCCTTGGGAATGAGGGCTTCAGCGTCAACCCTCCTTCTCCCGAATGCGCGCCCTCTCACTCTACCTTCTGACCTCATCAGTGACGTCATGGATGAATTGTTTGTGAATTATTTCTAGCAGGTTATCCGGCAGTCGCCAGTGGTGGAAGCGGCGCTGCCGCCGCGTATCGGTTAAAACCCCAGAAACTTCGTGAAGTAGCGACACTCTCTTCCTCCGCCTTCCCTCCTCCTCGTTGGCCCTCTATTTCACACCTTCCTCGACCGTGGCGCCGCCTACACCGCTTGAGCGTAGCAGACGACCTTTTGCAGAGTGAATGCACGCTTAGCAATGCCTTGCGCTTTAAGCGTTCGCGTTGGCGTTCTAGCTCCGAGTAATTTCTGTATGGAGGGTTATATATAGACACGTGCACTTGTTTATCTTTCACCGGTCACCGCGGCTAACAAATGTTAAATGTTATTGCTCGGCACAGGACGCCCCTGCATGTCTCGGAAGTTTCTCGAATGTTATTGATGCTTCTATCCGTTGTCTGTTGTCGCCGACTATGTTCGCCCCTATCTTTGTGTTTCAAGTACAACTTGCTTTTGTGGGCGCAGATTCGCCCAATAAAAAGTCCTTTCCGTCATTCACAGTTTGGCGATTGACTTCTTCACCGCAACTACTACGTCACAATACATGGCTTGCACGTGACGTCACGTCCGCCCGCGCCGCTGCGTCCGCGCCATGCCGGAGCACCGCGCGCGCCGCCTTCGCATCTGATCGCGTGCGCTTATGCGGTCTCACTGTGTTTTCTAAGCGGATTTCACCGCTCCTCGCGAGAAATGCCACCCGTTACAGTAGGCCTGCGTTTAACGAGGCATTTTACGCAGGACTGATCGGTTCGGCGCGTGCACGATATCAAGAAAAAGTGAAACTGTGCGACGATGTGGACCCGTACACGTTGCGACTGAGTGCGGATACGACGATGGACGTTAGCGCTTTCCCCGAGGTCTCGCACGGATGCATTGTAAACTGCCTAGTTTACACTGCATCCGTGCTTCGCGACACTGGAGGAAATGAAGGCTTATAAATCGCTTGAATCCCACAACTACTTCGCAAGCGGTTGGGTGAAAACACTGTCGGCGAAGCGGCTGCGAGGAGAAAAGGTGCTCCTACTAGGAGATGTAGGCTGCAGCCCCCGTTTTCCATGCCGCATTTTGTTTATAACATGCAGAGGCATTCCCTGGTTAGTCAGTGGTGCGTGCAGGAGACACGCAAGATTGGAGCTTGGTGCAGAGAAGAAACGAACTGATACTGTCCATTTAACAATCACGCAAAAGCGGAGTTTATGTGCTAGGGTCTGAAATTTTCAAACAGGATATGCAGCTTGCGCGAGTGTTTTGTGGCTGGGAGAATGATGTGCGTACTTTCCATGCTTTATTTGGATCGATAGTTCTGCATTGTTTACATGTACGTTTTGATTTCAACAGTTTTCAACGGGCTGTCTGTGTATGTGCGGTCGTCGTCACCGTCGTCGTAGCGGTTTTCGGGTGGCGTTGCGCCGACTCCAAAAGCTCTTGCCGGTGCAGCGGTCACCGCGTCGACCTCGGGAGTCGTTCGTTAAAACCATCGCCTTGCAGCACGCTCGTAACGCGCAGTGCCTTCATTATTTGCTTTGTAGCCCAGCAAAAGCGTTGGCGCCCAGTCCGAGTTCGTTTCTTCACAAAGCTTGGACGGTCTTCCTACAAATGCAAACAAATGTGATTCTAGTGCAGCGTTAAGTGCGCATTATGTAATATTGCGCAGGCTTAGCTGTTACCAAGTGGGCGCCGCACACTCGAATGTTCGGGAGATCGCCCTTGAGATCAGCACGCTTGATACGCGCAAGCCACAGGCTGCGCCGCTTCGAGCTAAGTGCTTTCGTTCGTTCGTCTTGCCATTCCACAACCTTCGGAAGCCGAAAAAGGTTCGTGTTTGCCGACTCCTTCCTCGAGCTGCTTTTACTGCGGTTGCAACACCCAACAACTGCGCAAATAGCCATTGCAAAACAGTGCCATTCGCACACGACTAACAGCGTGGTGCCATATGGTGGTGCTCCGGGTGCTCCGGTATGGCGGAAACCTAACACAGCATTGGCGGAAGTGACGTCAGTGCAAGCCATGTATATATACATATTCAGTGACGGTAGATTGTTTTCCTGTTTTGATAACTATTTTTATAAGTATCTAAACGAGCGCTAACGCCGCACCATGACGATTCCGAACGTATAGCGTACACGACATTTGTTAAGGGCGTGACGCAAGATTGAACTGAATTGAATTGAATCTTTCTTTTCATGTATCATACATGAAGATATTGTTGCGAGTGGTTGTAAATAACACATTTACGATCGAATGTCAACATCCTGGCCACCAGCAAACCCTCACTAACCTACATACACCGCTCCGTCCTTGCCACTTGAATTCGCGGGGCGTGTAAGCTATGGCGCTCAAAGCCTGGCGGAGAGCACGGACGCACCAGCCTTAGTGTCCTACAGCAAGTGCGTCTCAGAGACATAGTGCCGTACGAACTAATAGTTGAACGAACAAGCAAGCGAACGACTAATACCCCTGTCACACGGCACATGTAATGTCATTTGCAGTAAATGACATTCATAGCGAATGTCATTGCCGTCTTGGGTTCCCAGTCTACACGGGTAAACAAAATGGCATTCGCAATTAGTGGCAATGTTTATCGGCAAGCTACTATGAAAACGAAACCCTACAAATCGCGCCTCTTGTTTACATCTTTTCACTATATTGTTAACAATAGAATGGTAAACATTGGATGGTTATCTGAAAATATTGTTACGCTGCGCGGCGGAGCCGAAGAAGAGGAGATGGAAGGAGTGCACGCGGTGTAGAGCAATGCCTGACTGCCTGCGACAATACCTGGCGATATGTCCACGGATTCCGCAGCTAAAGCAATAGGTGGCTCCCGGTACACAGGGTTTTCATAAAATAGGGTCTGAGGCTGGCTGTATTGTGGAGAAACGCGTTGGGGTGGTGCAGCCTGGCGGCGTTCGAAGTTAGGTGAAGGATGCCGGAACCCCGCCGGGTCGACGCGGACGCGTTCATCACGCAAGGGCCGATTTTCGCTGTCCGTTTGCAGTTGGCAAAGTACCAGTTGTGCAGGACAGCGTTCATCCAGCGTGGATGCTGGTATTCCCGGGGTGCGTCTCTTCCTCCACCTTGTGCTTGAAAGTGAGCCAGTTATTCTTTAATGAGTTGACGTACTAACAAGGCGATGTCGTGGGAGGTAGAGATTGTCCACGCTTGCGACAGTGGTCCCGTTGTCAAGTCTTCCAAACTTTGGCAATACTCGTCGCGTCATCAGCGCCTCAAAAGCACGGCAGTGATGTCTTAGATCTGAAGGGGACGCAGGTCTTCCTTTGAAATAAGAAAATTGTAGACATCTTCAGTGATGCCTTCAGGAGATGTAAACCATATCTTCATCCGACATGCCCGTGTTCACAATTTTGCACAGTTTCAATACGTCTTCAATGTACGTTGTCCATGTTTCACCGGGCAACTGTGCTCTTCGCGAAAGCGTATGCTCAGCTCTCTTTCTTTTTGAAAGTGAGTGCCCGAAGCAGCACTTGATTTCCTCAACGAACGTTTCCCCCGTAGTCATCGTGCTCTCGTTATTATCGAACCAGAGAAGGGCGGTTCCGGTGAGAAAGAAAACGACGTTAGCAAGTCGCACCGTAGAGTTACCAGCCATTGTGACCGCTTACCCCTTGATAATAATACTTCAGCCAGTCGTTGACATCATCAGCTTTATCGGAAAAGGTGCGCGGTTCTTTCTGAGGGGTCCAGCAGATGACTTGCCTGGGGCGCTCACTATCATCTTGCATGCTTGTGTCATGGCTGCCGCCAGCTGCTTGCGGTTCGTTCATGTCCGTGTCTTCAGGTGGTCCGACCACCTTGTTTCGTTTTCAAACGCCTTGAACTAAGTTTTGCAGCAAGTGCGAGGTCGTTTCACGGCATGTTCTATCAACCATACCTGCTGCGCCTTCGCATGCGAAAATAGTTTCAGCAAAGGCAAGAAGCTTAATCGTTTTGTACGCCAACAGTCTTGATTTCGCGGACACGCGAAGCTTCGTGTGAAAACGAATTTTATACGATTTAGCTCAGTCCTTCTGACATTTGACGCTCGAGCATGAAAACTCATCTTAGGGAAGCAACTCTGCCTTTTGTGGTTACCTGCTTGAAGCGTATGCTTGAAGTCTATGCTTGAAGTTGTCTATTTAGTGCTTGTGTGGTGACACATTTGGAGAAATTAGCGGCGCGTACTATCAGCATTGAATGCCCCGCCGAAAGCCCGCGTAATTGCTTTTTTGTTACCATGCTGTCTAAAAGAAGAGATGTCTGGTGTGCTTCTCGTGGTCACGCCGGCGGCAAAGTTCTGACTGCTGTCAGAACTTAGCCCGGTGTCCCACGTCGTGACAGCTACAACGCGGAAAGAAAATGACTGAAGCACCGCCGAGACCGGACCCTGTGTTTTTGATGACTCGAGGCCGCTGTTGACGAAAAATATACCGTTCTGTCTTCGTTGTCGCAGCACCTTAGATGTCACGCGCATGTTCGAATTCAATCTTACATTGTCTCGAAATCACGCAGAGCGAGTGTATTCGAAAACGACGTTCGAAGTACCGTTTCTGTCAACTGTCCGAAGTTTTGTTTGCTCAATTACGGTTCATTATTTTCGGTTGTTCGGTATAATATTCTTAGGAACATGCTAGCGCATCTGCTGAAGACGATACAGATTTGCGTGCGTAGCTGGTTCGTGCTTTCTGTGAAGAATCCGCAGTTTAACTTTGGGAGAGGGCCAAGTGCCGACCCGGCAGTAGTGGACGAAAAAAGACGAAGCGGCCGGCCATTCGCATTTTGGTCAGGTTATTTAATCGAAATGCAGTGTGGGACTCTTCATTTCTTAGCGGTGTAAATACGTTTTCTTACGTCGTGAAGGGGCGCCACTCTGTCGTCTGTGGTTTAGTGATCCTCTCTTGCCTTATATTCCGCCGTCACACAGAGCCTAGTGAACAGATCAGATTTCTGTAGCGCATATTCCAATTTCGTGCCGCGTTTATAGTTGTCTCGCCTAACTTCACAGGCCGCGTCGGGCGTTAGCAAGCATCGATACAGGCGTGCGCCTGTTATCGTTCTTAAATGTTCTCTCATTTCCGTGCTTCCCTACAGATCGGTGTCAGCATATGCAAATAATCAATGCACATGCAACTTTAGAGGTGCTTGCGTCAATTGCAGCCTTAGTCTCTTGCTTATATTAACTGCTGACCAGTTATGCTTTTACCTACTTTAAAATTACGGGGTTTTACGTGCCAAAACCACGATCTGATTATGAGGCATGCCGTAGTGAGGGACTCCGGAAATTTGGACCTCCTGGGGTTCTTCAACGTGCACCTAAATCTAAGTACACGGGTGTTTTCGCGTTTCACCCCCATTGAAATGCGGCCGCCGTCGCCGGAATTCGATCACGCGACCTCGTGCGCAGCAGCCCAACACCATAGCCACTGAGCAACCACGGCGGGTTACCTACTTTAAAGCGATGTACTTCGGACGGTGTGCGTTACCTACAGGTCTCGCAGCCCCTTCGCATTTCTTTACGATGTGCTGAGTGGTCTCCGCTTCTTCTCTACTGCAAAGACATGCTTCATCTTCTTGGGAATATTTCTCCCGGTATGTTTTTGTCATTAGGCAACCAGCTCAAACCTCAATAAAGAGCAAGGAACTGCCCTTAGCATTATCGTACAGCATTTCCCTTCTAATTTTTCTTCCCATTCTTATAAACCTCTGTTCTTATAAACCTTTTCTTGGCAAACCTTTTTGTTTCCATTCTTTGCATCCAATTTGCTGTCTGTTTCTCTCACTGTCTTTGTGATGACTCTTGGTTGTGAGCAGCGATTGACGTGTGACCAGGAAACAACATTCTGAAAGAAAAACATGTTTTACTTAAAAAGACAGCTTGATTTATTTAAGTAAAAATAAACTTCCTGGTCAATGTTATATACTGTGGCGAACAAAGAAAAGACAACTCCTTTACTTCATCAGAAACAATAAATGCCACCTTTACAGCACCCACTATCAAATGCAGTGCAAAGCAGCTTTTGAACGCGAGCACGTAAGCATCACCTGGTACTACGTACTGTTGCTTGCTTGTCAACGTTTGTGTGAATTCTGGTGGGGGAGTGTTTGCAAGGTGTGTTCATCGATGCTCAACTTGTTTCAGTCAAAAGTAGTTTATTATGACTGCCAGATATTATGACTGCCTTCGTGCGGCTGCACTGACCGGCGTGCTTGGCATCTGACGAAGCGACCAGCACTCAACACCCAAAGCTTCCTTCAGCCTGCAAAGAAATTATGTTCTGTGCGGGGTGCATTTCTGACACCTGTACAGTTAACATTTAGCTGCATCGCTTTCCGCGCTCAAAGCACCAAAACGCCCATCGAGTCAAATAGTGCGTCATTTGAAAATACAGCTACAATGGCAGGCCACCACTACAATTTCATTGCCTTTCATAACCAAAAAGTGACGACATTGCTCTTTTTAATGGAAAATGCCGGTGTATTATTTCTTGTTCCGCCGGAATGTGTTCCCCTCATCACCCAGACGGCACTAAGCCCCATGAACTGCCGATGAGCCACCATGTTTTGAATGTAATGGCTTCTATGGAAGCTTCGCTACTTGATGTATTTGCTTTGGACATTCCCTCAAATGCTTGAACGCATTATATGACCATTATCCTCAACATTTCCAAGCATTATGAGACAAACTGTGGATGACCCGAGTTCACATTTGTGGAAATGGGAGCATGTTAGGGTCATGTCTGGAAAAGTTTAACAATGGTGCCTTAATTATGGTCACTATCCTGCGTGTGTGGGCCACCTCTTAGGTGTAGCACTAAACCAGGAACACATCGCAGCTGTGGTTAATGGACTGAGTAGAACTCCCCGGGATGCCCACAACACCAATGTCGACTGCGCTACCCCTCGCCACATTCAGCAAAGTGAAGAAGTGGCTCCGCCTGCAGACAAATGCATGCCTGTACCTATGGTTAAAACATGCCACCCACAGCATATGTGGGATTGCGATCTCGGTCCACCCAAAATTAATGAGCTTCGCATTCCAGCGCTAAAATTCAGAACAGAGCATCGGGAGACATGGCTCGCCAGAGGAGGAGCAAGTGGTGCTCCTCAACCAAGCACAGTGGGCTGCTTAGGCTAGTGGGAATAGGGGCCCCACCTAAGGCTCCTCTTTTTTCCACAGGTAGCGACGACTACACGCGCGCCCTCTCGGGGGGTCTATTGAGCCGCGCTAGCAGACGACGTACCGCTCGCTCCCATGCATTCCGCGGACGCCTGAAATCATCGCACGCAGTGCGCGCTTGCACCGTGTAATTAACATTTGCGGCCTAAGCTGCTCAAGAGACTTCAAACGACAGGCACAATAGTGTGATCGAGCCCAGAGCAAGTTAAACGTTGAAATGAAACGCGTGCGTTTCCGAAGCAGGTCATTCTATATCTTTCACCAGTGCGGTGATACACGGCATTTTTTTTTCTTTCTTTGCATGTTTTCAAGTTCAGTGTAACTTGCAGTAGATATGACATTTCGGTCAGTTGATAGTGCTTCTTTTCTAGTTCGGCAAAAGTACGCAGATTGTGAGCTTAACACAATATTCGGAAACGTCATTGCGCACCAAGCGCTCTAATAGTGTGTTGTGCATAATACGCGCTAATGTCAGTTTCATTGCGTTTGTCTGTGTTCATCATTATTTCTACGGTTACACGGTATTTTTAACCTAAGGTTATTTATGCATTACTCTAATAGCTTTACTTAAGAGAAAGAGTTGCACTGCATCTGTGGAATATCAGCAACCAGAGTACATTCGAACGACTAGGAAATATATCGGGCCTACTAGTGTATATGAGGCGCCAATTTTAACTTTTATTGGTTTTTAAATAATGCATCTATTCCAAGCTCTTTCCCTTTTATTACCCTCATCGCCGCCATCCCCGTTGCACCTTTGCAAGCCCCACAGATATAAAGGTACGTTTGCAATGCTACCCAATGCACTTGCAAATAAATTTTGATTATTTCTACACGTATAGTCCCTAAAACCGACTATAGCCAGAAAAGGTGAGTTATATGTTTTTGTAGAGATGCAGGTGAATGAAGGAACCCTTATTTAAAACTTTCCTTTTATTGCAGGAACGCATAACAAACTTTTTCTTTGAAAGGCCTGCTGTAAGCACTGATTTGAAGCATGTCCTATAGAAGAATACAATAAAAAGAACAGCAGTTAGTAAGTGGAACCATTCTCCATAGCATCATGTAGCACTCCACTGACCAATACAACAATAAAAAGAGCTCTTTGATGTTCGACTAGAAGGCAGAGGCATAAAAGTTCTTAAGCTCATAATTTCTTATAGCTGCTGGAGCAATGAACCATTGCATGGAACCTAATCACACGTAAGAGTAAAAACCACAAGAAATTACGGTTACAGGTCACTTCCAGAAATAGCAAATATCGAAGTTGAGTACAGTAAATCACATAATGAACGACCCCAAATACCTGTCATTTATAGACACGCCGTAACCAGAATTGCAGATTTAATACTAACAATAAAGCTTTATTACATTAACACAACCGTGAGAAATACTGCACTTCAATGTTATATGGAACCAAAGTTTTATTGATATCCCGAGCTTTTTGTGAGAAATATTGGGCGTGAAGCGACAATGAAATTACATTCAAATCTACAATATGAAGAAAGCCGAAATAATAGGGTTGCAGAGATAATGTTCATGCAAGAGCACATACATGAACAAAAGCACGCCGGCCAGGCGAAAAGCTGTTTGAAGTTACGCCTATGACAGTGCTTACATTTTATAAACATTAAGAAACCACTTACTTCGCCTAGCCAGGTGTTTTCAGTGGGCACAAAAATCCTTGTTCCGGACTCTATGGAGCCATACCTTCCTTCTGCTGATATTGTCACCTCGTGAAACGGAAAATACTTTTTTTTCCATCCTCCGTGCGGTTGCGGCAACCGAAGGCACAGCAGCCCGGCATACTGGCACGCAACGCTGCAAACGTTGAATTGAAACGCATAATTCCGGCGTCCACTCAAATTTCAGGTACATAGGCACTTCTAGTTTGCAATAACAATGTAACAGAGGCGCATGAAGTACCACAATCGTCAAACTTCATGCTCAAGAACACAGACATCCGCACATTCCGCCGGCACAGAGACCGCTACTGGACCCTTTGGGCGAGGCGCGAAGGCGAAAATGGTCACGTGTCGCCAACCGGCCTATCGCAGGGCGTGGCGGCTACATCAAAGCCTTTTGCTACTTTTGAAAGATAGAGGAGCTTTAGGCCAACTCCCTGCTTCCCCAACCCTTTCCTTCCGCAATACAATGTTTTTTTCAATTCAATGATTATGAGTAATGCAAATATTTACTGGACGCTTATATATATATATATATATATATATAGTATATATATATATATATAACAGACAACAGCGATGCTGGATCCGGGTTAAATATTCGCAGTGAAGTAGACGCGCGTATGAAGCGGTTTATTGACGGTGCGGCCGGGGTCCGACTCCATCAGATTCTCATGAAGACCGGACCCGGCCGAAACGTCAATAAAACCGCTTCCATACGCGCGTCTACTGTCACTGTATATATAATAGTCAGCCGATATGTATGTCCACTGCAGGACGAAAGCCTCTCCCTGCACTCTCCAATTACCCAGCTCTTGCGTAGCTGATTCCGACTTTTGCCTGCAATTTCCCAACTTCATCGCCCCACTAGTTTTCTGCCGTCATCGACTGCGCTTGCCTTCTCTTGGTATTCATTCTGTAACTCTAATGGTCCACTTGTTATCACCCTACGCATTACGTGGCCTGCTCAGCTCCGTTTTTTTCTCTTAATGTCAACTAGAATATCGGCTATCCCCGTTTGCTCTGATCCACAGCGCTTTCTTCCTGTCTCCTAACGTTAGTCCTAAGATTTTTCATTCCATTGCTCGTTGTGCGGTCCTTAACTTAATCTCGAGCTTCTTTGTTAACCTCCAAGTTTCTGCCCCATATGTTAGCACCGGTAAAATGCAATGATTGTGCACTTTTATTTCCAACGACAGTGGTAAGCTTACAGTCAGGATTGGCAATGCCTGCCGTATGCCTCCAACCCAATTTTGTTCTGTAAATTTCATGATCAGGGTCACCTGTAAGTAATTGACATAAATAAACAATCTCATTTAAAGACTCGAGAGGCTGACTGGAGATCCTGAATTCTTGTTTCCTTGCCGGGCTATTCTCTTCTGCATATAACTTTCTCTTCTGCATATTAATCTTCAACCCCACTCTTAGACTTTCTTGGTTAAGGCCCTCAATCACTTGTTGCAATTCGTCCCCATTCTTGCTGGACAGGACAGTGTCATCTGCAAACCGAAGGTTGCTGAGGTATTCGCCGTTGATCTTCCCTCCTAAGCCTTCCCAGTCTGATAGCTTAGATACTTCTTTTGAGCAAATTTGAATAACATAGGAGAAATTGTGTTTCCTTGCCTGACCCCTTTCTTGATAGATAATTTTCTACTTTTTGTAGAGAACCAATGTAGCTGTAGTCTTTGTAGATATTGCCAAAATATTCATGTATGCCTCCTGTACTCCTTGATTACGCAATGCCTCTGTGAATGATGCGTCAAACAAGACAAATAAACCTGTTTCTCAGTCACAGATAGTAAACTTTACGCATAGAAAGACAGATGATCCAGGCAAGAACAATACTATTATCGCAGAAATCGTGATACGTACTTGGGTCATGCTGCGGTCGCGACAGCATCATATGGGTAGAAAAATAAAGGAAGGTGCAGAAATCAGTAGGAAAATGTGCATTTTAGCTGCTTTCCCAGCGGAAACAATTATTCCGCACCCAAAATCAAAGAAGGCTATTGCTTTGTTTAAAAAAAATTAAAAGCACGTAGCCAAAAAGGAAAGAAAAGGACAAACGAAAGCCAAAAATAATGCGGCAAGTTGAACTACCCAATAACCGAGTGTGTTTGTTAGGAAACGCTGCGTGGCCGTGCTTTGAATGAGCAAGGTTGGTCGAAATTGGTTATTGATGTCCTCGTAATTTCGTATTCGCATGATAATTTTGATCATGATGCAAACTGTTACAAGAAATGGTGAAAATGTCTGCGGTTTTAAAAGCCTGAACAGTCTTACGTTTTCACAATTACGAGTTTTGAAGACACAGAGCTTTTACTTGAATTGATCGTTGCTGCTTTGCTGTCTAAAGGACAAACTTCACTCGGCGGGGAAGTTTAGCGAAGCGGTCAATGACTTCGGACACGTTGATGCCGATGTCTCTGTGGGCGCATAAAAAATCTAGCCTAACCATGCGTTCCTCAGACATTGCAGAGCTCAAGTAGTGTTTTAGTAATCTCTGACTGAAAATATTTTCTCTGCGCTGGCAGTGGTCACGAGAAGGGTGCCTAGAATCTTCAGCAGTTTGTACACATTTACATAAACTTCCAGTCGCAATGAGAGAGGCCATCTATTCCGGTGCTAAAACCTAAATACACTTCTTCGATGCCGTTGGCATCCTTGTTCGGTACCTTGCACAAACAGTAAGCTGTTAGATTCCAGCAATATACGCCGTTTCGTCAGCAAGTACGGAGAAGTAGCTGCAGTGTTTACTTTTGCATCTAGGCTTTCTTTGATAATTTCACCAAAATGTCTATAATTTGGTTTTGTACATATGGGCTCAAATACGAGGCATAACTGGGGCAACTTTCAAAATGGTTCTCCAGATATGTATCTACACAATCAGCTCGCATGTGAAGAAGCGCTTTGAAAATACCAGTATTTCCAGCCGGGCTTTGCTTTAATCCATAGGACCACTGTCCTATGGCTACGGCGAGCCAGACTTTGTCGCCCGCAACAAAGAACTGTCTCAATAATGCGCCGCTAACTTTCTTCTGTTTTCTCTTTTACTTTGCGTGCCCTGGTCCATGCATCTGATCGATCACATTGAGCGCGCTTCCTAAAAATGTTTCGAGAAATTTATCAGCTGCCAGCTGACAGTCACGGCGATATTTAGGAATTTCGTGCATGGAAGAATGCGATCGAGTGCTTACATCTTTGGAACGTCGTGAATACGAGGGCTCCAGTGCGCGCTTATTGGCCCAAGTTTATAAGATCATTAATCCCATAAAGTTCCAGAATTGAAAATCTAAAGCACGCGTTTGGAAATGTCGGTGCATCTTTTGCGTCAAAAGTTTATGAGAACTTTATACCTACAAAGTTTCGGAATTGAAATCCATGCGCTCCGTAGATTCCACAAGCGCTGCGAGAAGCCGAGACGCGCCACTCGCTATCAAAAAGCCCTTAAAACTTTGTGCTCGGATGGGGCTCCTTGCGTTATGCGACTCCAAGCGCAGAAGCGTTGCCATGGAATCCAGCCCGATTCCGCAATGTTCGTGCCGAAATGTCTTTTCGAGCGTCAAAAAGACATTGTAGACAAAATCCAGAACAATTCCCGGCGCCGTTGGTTGTTTAGTCGGCGCGGGAAAAAATTTCGGGGCGGGGAGGGGCTGAAGCCCCATAAGCCCACCGACCCTGGCTATGCCCCTGGGCACGGCGTAGCTTTCTGCAACCACTGCACGCCATTTGGACCTACATAGCATCCCGGTATCCTGGGCGCAACATCGTAAAATGGCTCCACATCAAGCGGCTGCGCTCTATGCGGAGGTGTGTCTGTTGCGGGTGGGGCTCTATCGCTTTACATTAAAGGCTACACACATCTTGTCACCTTGGCACGTATATTATAAGGAATTGGCCATGAATGGGCACATACCGACATCGCTTATGCAGAGGCGCAGTTGTCTGTCTTGGCAATAGCAGTGGCACGTAACCAGTGACCCAAGTTGTCTACTAGGCCAGCCAGCAGCAAGTTGTTAATTTGGACACATACCATGATCTATATTGTCTGCTCTGCAAGGCCGCATCCAGCGCATACCTAGTGGCCCAAACTAGGAGGCAACTTAGGTCACTGGGTGAAACAGGGTAAGTGCGAACGGACAAAATGCAAAGTATGTAAAGTTCCCAAAGAATGCTAATCGTAATAAAATACAATGAATTTAGGCAGTGGAATTTTTACCTTCTCATTCCTCCTTGGCACAAGTTTTTTCCTCGGCTTGGTGGCACTGACAGCATTGATGTGCCTATCGCTAGGGTCTGAATTTTTATTCTTTTTGTGGTACTTATAGCAACCATTCAAGGTTGGATCTAAGAAAGGTGACTGAGAGCAACAGAACAGTGTCCGCAGTACAAGCGGGACACATTAGCAACCATCGCTTCCCCGTTTGCTGGAAGATTCGAGGGATGTGCATGCTCAAGCAAGCTTTCGTTTGGAAGTAACCTGCAGTCGAGAGCAATTGCCCAAGGACTGGTGCCTGTGGATTGTTACAAACGTCTAAACACGTCATAGGCAGGACACAGTGGAGGAGGACTTGGAATAAGCCACCGGAGTGAGCAAGCAATCTACTAAAGAGGAAAAACTGTTTCACCTGTATGAATAAATTATCCTTGGGTGCAATACCAAAAACATAATTTTAACCCAGGTAGTGCTTGGGAAGCCCGAAAAGGTGCAAGAAAAGGGGGAAAGACGGTTTGCAATGCGACCTTGAAGTTCGCGCACCAGCTTGCCGTGGCATCATGAAATTTCGCAGCACCTGCTAGCACCTAGTTAATCTTTACCGGTAAAAAATGAACTACATTGTGTTCTAATAGGAGCAAGCATTGACACGGAGAGTTTCGGGACTTTTACTGAGCCGACGTGATGCAAATATGAAACAAATACTTTGAAATTCATGACGTTACGCTGACGAACTGGCATGTGGGTTTTGGCCCGCAAACAAAAATAGGAACTTTGATTTTCATTATCTTTTCTAGTTGTCAGCCCATTACCCGAAATTAATAAAAACAAAGTTTTCAAAGAATACTTTATCTGTCTAAACTGATTAGGTTTTTCTTTAGTGTCTCCTCAAGAAAAAATTGCAGGCTCCATGCTGCATGCATCAGAATAGTTGGCTCACATGTTGATGGAAGCGCTGTCCAGATGACGAAACGTTTTCTTACCGTGTGCAACAAATTGTTGCAGTGCCCCTTCAAGGAAAAGAGGAACATTCAATTTTATTTATTAGTCCTATTATATTCTGTTTGTCAAAAAAAGTAATTATGTGGATCCAACGCACATCTTGGAACTTCAGGAAGAGGTTAATCAAATGCTGTAAGTTTTCGCATCCTTAAGACTTAGAGATTGACTCCAACCAAATAAGGGAATTTTTTAGCCTGACCTTTCGGAGCCAATTCGGTGCCTTCTTCAGGGGGTATTCTTCGGAGGTGGTGGTGTGCCGCTTTTAAAAGGTCCATCGTAAAAAATTAGAGGAAGGGGGAGAGAGCCCAAGGTGGGGAGACACTTGACAGGGCACCTGTGCTTGACAGACGAAAGAGGTGGTAGGTGGGGGAGGGGGGGCTGTGGTGTAGGGGGGCTGGTCGGCTGGGTTGACGGATGCTGGGGGCTCTTTACTCGCGGGTATGCCGTTGATGAGGGGGGGGGGGGGGGGGGGGACGAGATGTTTTGGTGTTCGTGACCTAGAGCGGGGGGTCCTTTCTTCCCTTTGTCGCGTCTGCAAGGCCATATACATACAAAGAAGTAAGCATGCCCTTCACGCGGTTTATATTAGAGCTCTGCACAGGCCCGGGCCGGGCCGTCCGAAGCGTTCTTTAGGCGCGCTCGGGCCGGGCCCGGGCTTAAAGCCGCGGGCCCGGGTCGGACTCGGGCTTGAAGCCACGGGCCCGGGCCAGACTCGGGCCCGCTCATTAAAGCGCATAAGTAGGCCTTGGGGCACACGCGACCGTTATGCATTGCATGGTTCAATGCACTATGTGCCAAGTTGAAGTGACACATGCAAGATGACTGTCGTCATCATCATCAGCCTATATTTATGTCCACTGCAGGACGAAGGCCTCTCCTGAAATCTCCAATATACCCTGTCTTGCGCTAGCTGGTTCCAATTTGCGCCGGTGAATTAACTTCATCACCCCACCTAGTTTTCTGCCGTCCTCGACTGCGCTTCCCTTCTCTTGGTATCCATTCTGTAGCTCTAATGGTCCATCGGTTATCCATCCCGCGCTTTACATGGCCTGCCCAGCTCCAATTTTTCCGCTTAATATCAACTAGATATCAGTTATCGTTGTTTGTTGTCTGATCCACACAGCTCTCTTGACAGTATATCTTATCAGATGACTGTATATCTTATCAAAAAAATTGTAAAACAGATGAAGTTCTCGTTTTTAACAGCGGATCTGTTTCAGCCGGGCGTAATGTGTCTGCTGAATCCAAAAATGTGGGCCGATCCTGGCAGCATTGCAGTAAGGCTCCAAGCGCAATAGCACATACACCCGTGAACTAGCGAAGCTGAGCCTCCATAAGTCTAGCTAAGAATGGTGGGAACTACTTAAACTTAGTCAGCCATCGATAGGCAATTGATAGCCAATCAATAGTTAGTCGATAATCGATCAATAATCAATAAATTCCGGAAAATGCTGGGGATGACTTGGTAGTGCTTAGCCTAGCCCAAATACGTGGCCAATACCTTACGATAGGCAATCAATAGCTAATCGATAATCGACCAATAGTCAATAAATTCCGGGAAATGCTGGGGATGATTGGTAGTACTTAGCCTAGCCCAAAAGTCAGGACTAGCTAGGTGCCCACCAGCTCCACTGTCTCCTTAGCATTGCGCCGCCAGTGCAAGCTACGCAAATAGTTTTTTTTCTTTTCCACAAAACGAACGTTGTTCCTGCGTAAGGAAAAATAAATTATACGAAGAGCCGCTCCTCAAACCATTTCCATGTTACCGCTTTTGATTGTCGATACCAGTGTCGATACTATTGCATTATTTTAGCGCTAAGGCCAGTTACTTTTGTGCTTCAATGCATAAAACAGCGTTTTCCTCAAAAAGTTAACTGGAAAGCCAATGCATTTCGTCGGACACATTGAAAATTAATATCTCGAAATGATTCAGTCCCGAGAATTCGTTCCAAGTGGATCCGCCTTGCGAACTCAGCGGCTATAATTTGTAGATTGAAAGATGTGCCGTAAAATAATTAATTAAAAAGCTAATTAGGGTGATTGTGTTAATATTCAATTAGGCGTTTTGCATCCATTAGGCCATCCATGTCAGAATTAGCTTGGAACTACATAAAACAATTAACTCTTAGAGCGTCGTGCAGTAATGCAAACCAAGAAATCCTGAGATATGGTCAATTCCATACTTCACAACACTCTATAAGCATCAGTCGTTAATACATGACCTACCATTCACTTTGAATAAATACAAAAATGCCGATAATTTCAGTAAGAAAGAACTCAGCTCATACTTCGGTCGCTTGTAAGTATCTGATGTTTATTATTCTGCCTTCGTGTATGGTTCTGAGTATATAATGTACATCCTGGTTCGTTTTCTTCGCAAATGTTAATCTTGTAAAATTCAGTCTCATGCTATGTGGTATAGCTGGTGTTCCGTTGTTTTGTATAGCTAGTATTGCTATTTATATTGTATATAGGCTGATGATGATGATGATTGCTATTGTAGTGGCGTTTAAAACGCATTTTGTTAAAACTTTTTCCAATTCTGTTAACTCGCCATGACGAAAATATTCTCGGTCTTTCCGTTCATAGCTATTTCGTCCAAGAGGAATTCCAGCGATATATCTGGAAATATGTGAATTATTGTACATGTGCGCACACTGCTTGCTGTACTATTGCCTTGCCTGGTACTTTGGGTCACGTCAAGACATATGTAGCTTTTAGTCCAAAGTTACCGTCCAGCATGTAAACTGGAGAATAAATGATTTGATTGATTTCGTCGGACACTTTAAGAATTATCTCGAAACTGGATTAGTCCTGAGAATTCGTTCTAAGTGGATACGCCTTGCGAACTCGGCGGCTATAGTTCGTAGATTGAAATATGTGCCGTAAAAAATTATTTAAAATCTAATTAGCGTAATTATGCTAATTCTTCAATTAGGCGTTTTGATTTCTCGTGGAAGTAATGGCCGCCTCATCGAGTAGTTTAGATCAAGGATTATAATTATGCTATCTGCCACAGGCAATTTAAAAAATTTTGTTCAGTTAAATGAACCAAATTTGCAGCTAAATGACATATAACCATATCGTACAAATCAAGGTACATATCGTACAAATCAAGCGGCAGAATAGCAGCACAGGCTATGGGCCAGATTACTGATGTTCCCGTGGGAGAAACAAAGATTTCGGCCTTTTATTGCTTATGTACTGCAGCTGAAACCTCGAGGTGAGGCTGACCGATACGGTACAATCTGTAAGTAAAAAAAGAATTTTTTTCTTACAGGCCGGGCCTGGTCATGCAGACACGGGCCCCAACTAAGCTTAGTAATGAACGCCTGGGCCCGGGGGCCCGGGCTCAGTAACACGGGCCCGGGTTGGGCCCGGGCTTGTCTCGGTCACGTACGCCCGGGCCCGCGCCGGGCTCGGGCTTTGTATTACGGGCCCGGGCTGAGCTCGGGCCTTGTTAAAGCGGGCCCGGGCCGGGCTCGGGCCGAAAAATCAGGCCCGTGCACTGCTCTAGTTATATTACCCCCCGTATTCTGAATGTACCATGACTCCAGTGTTTGAAGGATTTGGGTTTCTTGAAAGAAATCTTGTGGTCGGCGTCTTCGGAATGTTCGGCGACGGCGCTGCGTATTCGGTTTGAATGTTCTGACGTCAATTTCATGTTGTCTGATTTTTTTTCTTTTACATTTTTGGTTTCCCCCATGTACGACGCCGGACAGTCGGCACAGCTGATTTTATAGAGGACGCCTTTAGCTTTTTCTTCTGCTGGACGGTCTTTTGGTTTAGGAATGAGGATGTTCAAAGGGTTCATCGGTTTGTGCGTGACTTTGAGGCCTTCTTTTTTTAATATTCGGCTGAGAGCTTCGCTGGTACCTTGACGTATGGGATGGACACTCGTTTCTGTGGTCGGGGGGAAGTCAACGGTTGCAGGTCTCGTAGTTTTTTTTTTTTCTTTTTTGTTGTCGGATGGTTTTTCGAATGAATTCCGTTGTATAGCCGTTCCTTTTAAGTTCGTTGAGAACTGTTCTCTTTCTTTCTTTTTATCTGATGCCAATGTGCAATGAGTTTCGCCTCTTTTCAATAAAGAATTTACGACAAATGCCATGTGGTTTGCGGATGGTTGGATGCGATGTGTAGGTAGCGGCCTGTGTGGGTTGGTTTTCGGTAGACTGAAAATTTTAGATTGCCGTCTTCTTCATCTTCGGGGGTTTTACGTGCCAAAACCATTTCTGATTATGAGGCACGCCATAGTGAAGGGCTCCGGGTTATTTTCACCACCTGGGGCTCTTTAACGTGCACTACAACGCAAGCACATGGAAGTTTTTGCATTTCGCCTCCATAGAAATGCGGCCGCCGCGGCCGGGATTCGATCCCGCGATCTCGTGCTCAGCCCCCCAACGCCTTAGCTGACTGGGCCACCCGCGGCAGGTTCGGCTCCTGTAACTTGTACATCTAGGAATGGTTCGCGCTCAGACATGAATTGCACTATCAGGGTCTTTGGAATTTAAATGGCTCTGCAGATTTTCGACTTGCGACTCCTTCGTGATACAGAATCAATCATCCACGTACCTTAGGAAAACTTTTGGCTTCGGGCAAAAAGTACTCAGAGCTCTGTCTTCGATATTCCCCAAGTTAGGTTAGCCATGTTGACGGAAATTGAGGCCCCCATGAGAGTTCCTTTCACCTGCTTGTAGTAGCTGCCTCGGAAGGTGAAGTAGGTATTTCACAGACATAGCTCGAGAAGGCGGCAGATCTCGTCTACACTCAAGGGGGTTCTCTCATCGAATGTGTCGTCGCGTTCCAGGGCATCCCCTTGTTGCGGATGCCCTGAATGGGTACTCTGGTGAAGAAAGAGATCGCATCAAAAGAGACCAGGCATTCATCTTCTTCGAGGTGTACATTTGATATGAGCTTGAAGTTCTCGGGGTTGCGCACGTGGGATGCTATCGTTCCGTTGAGGGGTGATATAATCTGGTGCAAGTATGTGGATAGTGATCGAAGTGGGGAGCACGAAAAGCCTACGATTGGCCGTAACGGGATTCCTGGTTTATAGAGTTTTGGCAAGTCGTAAAAGGCTGGTGCGGACCCGTTCCTGCACATTAATGTTAAAGATTTCGAGAATTTGGGCGGTTTTGAGAATATTTCGACCAGCGTCTTATTCAGCACTGATTGGGTCCTTGTGGTGGGGTCCTTCTTTAGCTTTTCGTAGTCTTGGCTGTTCAGTATGGTGGACGCCTTTTCCTAGGTAGTCCTGCATGTTCAACCCCTCATCACCGCCCCTCTGTCAACGGCATTCCCACGAGTAAAGAGCCCCCAGCATCGGTCACCCAGCCGACCAGTAACAACGCACCCCCCCTCCCCCACCTACCACCTCTTTCGTCTGTCAAGAACAGGTGCCCTGTCAAGTGTCTCCCCACCTTGCGCTCTCTCCCGCTTCCTCTCCTTTCTTACGATGGACCTTTTAAAAGCGGCACACCGCCACCTCCGAAGAATACCCCCTGAAGAAGGGCGCCGAATTGTCTCCGAAACGTCGAGCAAATGAATTCCCTTATTAGGTTGGAGTCAATGTCTAAGTCTTAATCAATTTTTCCCAACCAGACAGGTAATTCTGTCGAAATGTTAGCTTCAAGTTTTCGCATCCTGCTTCTTTAGCATAAAACAAACTTTTCCGCATGCATGTGCTCTGATCTGCTAAGCAATGTGACACACGCGTCGGTCATAACAAAGATCTAGTTGGCGTTGGCACAATATAAGTACACGTGCGATTCTGGCCTACGTCCATACGACAGGGGTGTCTGCTGTTGCCTTTGTTGTGTGCATTGTATTTAGAACCCTGGCGTTCAAAAATACGGGCTTACAGGTACACATCTTCTGCTCTGATAGTGTTGATAGAAAACGGAATGGCAATAGTTATGTGATGTCATTGGCAATCGGCTGAGCATAGACAAGTACCAGGGCCTTCTGTGTGTGAAAACGTCCACTGGTTTACAATACCCAGTCTCTACCTCGAAATCCCCCTAAAGAAAATACCGGGACACAGCCATATACGGAGGGAAAGAACACAGGACGGAGCACACAGACTCAGCTGTGTCAGACTGTGACCTGTCAGTGTTTGTATACATGCGATTATTTGTTATGTGTTCCTATTATCGAGATTATGGTGTGTCCGGCAAGCATTGTATTGTTCACGCTTGAACATACGAGAAATCCAGTGTGTTGGCGGTTTTTGTCTGGCAATCTGAATGGGAACGAATGAGTCGGGACAATTTGTTCCAAAGCTTAGGCGGAGGAGGGCTCGCGCTTTTTTTTTATGCGACAAGTCATTTCCCTTATTCTTTTTCTTAGAGACCAATCTCATCCATTCCTACGCATCTATTTCCAGCTAGAGTTGTCGTTTGCTCTACCAAATTTTGTTGTATTATCAAAAGAGTGATTACGATACAGTATCAGATTTCTGCGTGAAGTTATATTTGCGCTCAACTTTCTGACGTCCCGTTTTAGCTTAGAGTACCTCTCTGCTGCCACTTGAAAGATCTGAGGGAGTGTATGCTTCCGGAACCATTTTACAGATCCATGTATTGTGGATGCAGGAAGAATGATGTATTAAAGAGTGTTAAGAACATGCTTCCCCACGGGTGGTCAAAACTTTCTTTAGGCTACATACTGGGACGTTGCTTGTGAAAACTCCATGTCGACTTAGTATTTAACTTTAGTGTCTCTTAATATGTCTATAGTATGCTTGTGTTGTACCATTGTGTGTCTATATACACTTATTGTAAATGGCGTGTGTTCTACATCTTTACCATTATTTATATGCAATAAGGAAAAAAAGTGCTATTGTGGCGTAATGGTTTTCCTCCTAACACCCTCATTCCATATATTGCACATTGCCTTGGGTTTTTTGTTGTCAGAAACAATTACTCGGAAAATATTACTTGAAATTCTCATTCTGGATATCAAGGCCGCGTGCATGTGGAACTGTACTTTACTGGTTTACTGTGCATGGGAACTTGCCATTAGCTTTCAAGAAGCTTGTCACCAAATTGACCTATAAGCCTCTATATTATAACAGAGGCAGAAAGCAACCTTGAAGCATGTATTGAAATTTTAGGTTTCGTGAAAGTCCAAGATGCAGCTGCAACATGTCAATGTACTACACATATTTCCAACTTCATCTTAGCTTTTAGGCAATGAAATGCAGTTTTTACCGTAACAAACATGAAGAGACGGTTATACTTCTCTCACGCACATGGAGATGCCGTTTATGGCACCTAACTGTGGTATTGAAACTTAACAAAGTTTTCATGTTCCTAAAAAACCAGTACACAATAAAATGGCGCTTGAAGAATGATTATGTCCCATAGCTGTAGTCGGTCCTCCTCAGGTTGTGGCAGTGGGCTGCTGAGCTGGGATACCGAGGTTCGACCCCACCATCGGGCACGTAATTAATTTTCTTTCAAGTGCGAGCAATTCGGTAAGACAGCAGCAGCACCCAGCCGCCACGCTCAGTAAAGTCCGGTAGGGTTGGCAAAGAAACCTCTGATTTTAAAAATTTCTTGACTTTGATGCCCCTAAAATTTTGGTTTATCACATTCTCGACTACGCAAGTACTGCACCTGCTACTTGTAACCTACTGCAGTAGCTCAGTGCGTTCCGCTGATGAGCATGAGTAAGATCACGGGTTCAGTCCCAGCCGCGGTAGCCGCATTTTGATGGGAAGAAAATGCAATAACGCTCGCGTATTTCATTTTAGGTGCATGTTAAAGAAACCAGGGTGGTCCAAATTACGGCGTGCCTCACAATCACATTGTGGTTTTAGCACATAAAACCCAAGCATTTAATTTTAAAAAAATTACATGCTACTTTTAATCTAGACCCTTTCTTTGGTTTCCACTGCTGATTTAAAAGATAGCTCGGACCAAGAAACAGGGTGCAAGTTCGCGCCAGTCGTCGCTTCTTTGTGGAGCTGCAATCATCGCCGACCAAGTCGGGTAAGACTGACTGCCAGTATGGTCTTGAAACATTTTCACCTTTGTCTAATTTGTCTGCTTCTCATGTTATTGCCATGTGTCGTTGTATCACTTTTAGTCGCTGACTGCGTTCATTGAATCATTGCTCCATGCAAGATGTGCTTAATTGCTGTATCTGAAACAACACGAATATTGTAACATATTGCGAATACAGTGGCGATACTTGCGTTTCTAATCAGATGGCGTGCGTAAAGCAATTAAGTAGTGTTTTACAACTCGAATCTACGTGAGCACCAATGATTCTTCTGGAGTGGAGCATGCATAAGTAGCCGGAAAACCTGAGCAGGAGATTAGATTCAATAACTATGCTCAGCGCTGCCATCATTTCAGTCTTGCTTTCCATTCTGGGTACAATTTCACCCAAAGAACAGTTTGATTCTTTATTCATTCTTTCTGGTAACATTTCCACTCATTTCCACCATCACTTCATTGTCACATTAATAAGTCACACTGCAGACCGATGGATGACGAAACCCGAACGGTTGAAATTTATGGAAATAAAATGGTTGATGGATTGATTGACAATTGAACTCCTGAACACCCCGCTTTGCTGACCCATGTGGTGGCTCGCTAGGTATATTGCTCCGACGCTGAGCACGATGTTTCATCAATTCAATTCCTGGCCGTTGCATTCCTATGGAGGTAGAGTGCACAAATGTTTGTGTACCGTGCGCTCGTGTTAAAGGGGCTCTAATAGCAAACAGATTTCAGCATTACTGGTAAATTATGCTTCTACAATACCGAAAAAAAGCCACTGTTATAGTGAGAGGCGGCTCAGTAAGTCAGGAGAAAATGCAAAAACTAAAGAACGGTGGCGAAGCCGCCTTGAAGTTTCCCGCGCCAGCTTGCCCTGATGTCATAGAATTTGATGTCTGCTCGGGCCGTGTTATGGCTAATCTTTCACCGACTACATTATGCACTCAAACCTCACCTCAACAAAGTCATAATGAGTATACTTTTGTTCTATCTGATGTTCCTCGTAACCGTACGGGCACTTCTTGTTGGGCTAGGTGGTAAAACATACTAATAGAAGAGGGCTACAAATTAGCTTATGCTAACGAAATCTCAAGACAAGTGCTTGTCTACTTTGCCTGTGTATGGGTTAATTTGCACCCCTCTTCTATTAATACATGAGCGTATCTTTATTCCACTTTGATATTTGCAATAAACAATTCATATGTACTTTATTAATATATCCATGTTTGTTATATCAAGGCTAAACAAGTACTATAACTGAGCCGAAGGTTGAACTTAAGTCTCAAAAATTTTGCTGAGGCTTTCTTTTACCGGGCAAAATACGAGAAAATACTTCGACATCCATGACAGTGGCACTGGAGCTGTGGCGAATTAAAGAAGTGGAACTTTGACCTTGGTTATTTCTATAAGTAACATATTACCGTAAAATTAACGAAGAAGGCATTTTGAGAGAATATCAGTCTAAGCTTATTCAGTGTTTCTTTTTAGTATCCCGTTAAAGAACCTGCTAACGGTGGCTTAGGGGCTATGGTGTTGCGCTGCTACAGACAAGGTCGTGGGATCGAATCCAAGCCGCCGAATGTTGATAAAGGCGAAATGCAAATATGCCCTTGTCCCGTGCATTAGCGGCACATTAAAGATCCCCTGGTGGTCAAAATTAGTCCGGAGTCCCCCCACCATGGCGCGCCTCATAATCAAATCGTGGTTTTGGCACATAAAAGTGCAGAATTCAACTCAATTCAGTATTCCTTTAAAGAATGCCGGGTGATGAAATTAAAGCAGAGCCCCAACTGATCACGGTATTTCTCATAAACATTTCGGCTGGATCCTACACTGACGCTACAAATTCCATCGAACTTACCCCGCCGTGCTGCAACCTTACTTTGCCACCTCTGGTTAGGGGTGGCTTTTACGAAAGCGTACTCATTCCTTCTGGGCATGTCCGACACAGCAATCTGTGACTCGTGCAACTGTGAGGAGACGGTGGAACACGTGTTGTTTTTGTCATCTTTATGAGACTGAACGCGACATTCTCCGGAGTGTGTTAAACAAATTAGACAGGATACCGTTTTCAGAGACACAGATTCTTGGACCGTGGCCCCACGCGTCGTAGGCTCACAAAGCGACGCGGGCATTGTTAAAATTCATGGAGTCGACTGGCCTCAGTGACCGACTGTGAAGCGTTGGACAACCGCACGTGTTCATACTGCGAGCACTTTCTTCCCTCTCTCTCCTTTCTTTTCATCCCTTTAATCCCCTTCCCCCGTGTAGAGTAGCAAACCGGACGTGCGTCTGGTTGACCTCCCTGCCTTTTCTTCTTTTTCCTCCTCCTCCTTCTCATAAACATGTAATTGTTGTTGCAGGTATACGCCCTTAAATTAATTTCAAGTTTTGCCCCTATTCTGCTTGGGAACAAAAAAAATTGCGTTTCACCCATAATGCGAAGCCGTGACGTGATAGCTGGGAAAATATGATGTTCATTAAGCCTTAGACTGCTTCGTGCAGTGTTTGTTGGCATGGACATTAACATAAATGAGCGAGCAATCTTCTTTCAAGAAGTAGACGTGCGAGACTAATTCGTTTGTGGAAATTGTGGTTCCTTAGCGACTGGTCACTACTAAAGCAACCTTTTAGCTTCTACTGCTGGATTTGTTTGGCGGACTTGTGTCGGAATAGTGTTTAGCAGCTTTGGTTGTCACTTCAAAAAGGATGGTGAAGGCAGCCATAGGAGCAAGTTAGTTTGTTATTGAACATTGCCCTTTCAGAACCATTTCAGCATTTATTCAGAAAAGAAGGCTATTTTACTTAGAAGGAAAATTACTGATGACCTATAAGTTGCAGCTGAAGGCCACACCTTTTATTCTTGTTCGAAGTATCTTTGCAAGATAAAATTGCAGTGCACTTGGGAGAGGGCTAAACTGGGCTGGTTGGTACATCAATGGGGCAAGAACAAACAGCACTTTAAGACGGGACGCTGAGAGCACGATGGTGATAGCGCCTTGTCTGGCGTGCTCTCACCGGATGCCTTAACTTTGTTTCTGCTCGTCCTAAGCAGTACACCAGTTTTGTTCAATAAAAGATTTACCTCCATCTGCAACCATCTCGACGATGATGATGACAGACATAAGAGAGAAATGTAACTACCAGCTGTAGCTGCGAAAAAAAAGTCATGTTCCTGCCCCACCTCCTCACTGTTGTTGAGGTAGGTACTAGGTACAAAGCGTGATCATTTGGCTACTTCCTATAAGCCCAAGGCAACATAAAGCCTCAGCTTAACACGAAGTTCTGTTTCGCTTAAGCCGAACTTAAGATGAAGCTTTAGCTCAGGGGCTCCTATCTATGTAAATGCATGGGAAATGAAGCCGTTTTTCTCGACAAGCACTGCAGCAAGTTTGGTTAATATTGTCGCATTTAAAAGAAAATGTTGAAATTCAGAGAATGTTGAAGCACATTTTTAATTCATGGTATCAGTCTTATATTAAAAACTGTTAAAGGTAACGAATTTTTGGAAAACGAAACTATGAATTTACAACTCGTCAGCAATAAAAATTATTGCAGTCCGGTAAATTGCATCTAATATTATATCTAAAGCGGACAACTTTGTTGAAATGACATGGTACCTTATCCCGTTAAGACAGACCTGTTAGGCTATATTTTCGCATGTAAGGAACAAAGCATATACCAGTACTATGTGAGTAGAACGTTCGCAAAACACGTGTAAACATTGTGACGAATTCACGTAACATAAACATTAATACATCACATTGCTTCGCCTTAGATGTTCCTAAAGGATGCAATTTACAGAACTGCTATATCTGTTATAACAGAGTTGCGTATCTGTAACTTTTTGTACTTGTATTTTTTTACATTGATCGATTTCCAGCACTCTCAGCAAGAAGGTTCAAGCCTTAAATCAAAATTTTGCTCTCAACAGTAACTTAAAATTAACTTTCTCGCTGAAATTTAACAAAATTCATTAAAATCGGCCCAGGGGTTCCCTCAGAAAAGCGTTCCTGTCCACGGTGTTTTTTGTCCCTGTTGTGGCCACCACCGAAGCCGAGATCGAGGACGATCACCCATCCCCCGACTCACGGCTTATACACTTGTGGGAGGTTAGGGAAAGTATCCAGAAGAGATGGATGTCACAAAAACAACAAGACCTTACGTAGGAAGATAGCTCAAATCGACAAAGAAATCGAGAAACACACGCAAACATTGAGCAGAGAACACTGGCACCAAATGTGTGACCGGCTCAATGGTCAATTAGCTAACAAGAACTCTTGGTTTCTACTCAGACATCTAATTGACCCCGAACAAACCAAATCAATCACAAGTAAGACATACAGAAACTCATTCATTCTTATCCTGGGGAGGAGCATGACCTAATACAGGAACTGCAGCGCAAATACTTCAACACCAGCAAGGACATACCCACTCCAGCTAAATATGAAGGTTAGAACTGGGAAACCTTAGACCAATTTCTCTCACCTCCTGCTTAGGCAAGGTCATGGAGCATGTAATATTAAACAGGATAAACTATTACATTGAGACAGAACACCTACTACCTGACACGCTAATCGGTTTCAGAGCGTGTCTGTCAACACAAGACATATGCTTCAACTGCAACAAGACATTCTAGATCCACGCCCAATAAGAGCCACTCGTACCATACTGGGCCTGGACGTCTGTAAAGCATTTGATAATGTAGCCCATCAGGCCATCTTAACTGGCCTATCCCAGCTGAATGTAGTCGCCTACATTTCCGACTTTCTCGAAGAAAGAACGGCAACCATCCAACTGGGTGAAGTGCGTGGTCAAAAGCTTACTCTAGGGACAAGAGGCACCCCGCAAGGTGCCGTCCTCTCACCCCTACTCTTCAATATCACCATGATGAACCTACCGCAACAACTAAACAGGATACCACACATCAAACATGCCATATACGCGGACGATGTTACCATCTGGACAAACAGCGGTTCGGATGGTGCGATAAATGACGCGTTACAGGAGGAAGTAAATGTTGTGCAAGAGTATGTCAGACACAACGGGCTAACATGCTCCCCCACGAAATCCGAACTCCTAATCATTAGAAATAAAGCCAAGAAGACGCCAGACACTGACACCCAACAACAAGCACCGATCAAAATTGTCTTGGAAAGCTGCCCGGTTCCTCCGGTTAGAGTGCTGGGCATGCTTATTCAACACAACACGCAGAATACCGCGGCCCTCACAAAACTGCAGAACACCGCCAAACAAATTTGTGGACTGCTCAGGCGAGTGGCCAACAGACACAGAGGAATGAAGGAGATGGACTTGTGTAGGTTGATTCAGGCATTCCTAATCAGCCGCATAGTCTACTCCTTCCCCTATTATCATCTCAGGAAATCAGACAAAGCTAAAATAGAAGTTATAATTAGACAAGCGTACAAATGGGCACTAGGTTTGCCTGTTTATACCAGCACCGAGAAGCTCCTCCAACTTGGAATGCACAACACCCTAGAGGAGCTAGCTGATCGAAGCACACAAAACAGCACAAATAATACGCCTATCAGACACGATGACGGGACTACACATCCTGAGTAGACTGAACATTAAACCCATATACACCACGGGAGGCAGAGCACCACTACTTCCCGCAATCAGACATTACCTAATAATCAAGCCAATACCCAAAAACACCCTGGCAGGCAGGCACGATGGCAGGAGAAAAGCCAGGGCAGACAAACTACGCGAAAAGCACACGCAAGACCAAACCGCGGTCTTTGTCGATGCCGCCAACCAGGGATACAACACATACACCCTGAGTGCCGTGGACGGAAAATCTAGAATTGTAATGTGGCCTCAACTAGAGCCGCATCAAACAAAGAGGCCGAAGAAGTGGCCATAGCGCTGGCCCGTCATGAACCCAACTACCCATACTGTCCTGAGCGACTCTAGAGCGCTATTCTCAGCTTTATGAGGGCAGTGTGGGACTAAATACAGCAAGATCTTGAAAAACTTTATTCAGGACGAACAGAACAAAAATCAATCTTGTCTGGGTCCCCGCTCACTCGGGAAATCCCGGTAACGAGGAAGCGGCATAGAGTGGCCCGAGGGTTAACAAACCGGTCGCGCTCTCCTTGAACCGGACCCCCCGATGGGAGAGGTAGTGACTTCCTACAACGAACTCACCAACCTATACAAAGAGAAACAGGAGAATATACCCATACCACACAGCAACCCTACAAGAGCGCAGGCCACTGTCCTCCGCCGAATTCAAACTAACAGCCTTATCACTCCTCATCGCTTAGCGATCTTCACAGATGGGGAGGTTGACCCAATATGCCAAAACTGCGACAAAAATGCCATAGCAAACCAAAGACACATCCTCTGGGAATGCGAGGGTCTTCCCCCACCCAGAGAGCTTCTGCCCAGCTCCCTCTGAAACGACATGGGAGACCCTAATACGGTCTCCTGAAGAAAAGCTACAAAAAGGAATCGTTGCCTGGGCGGAAGAGGTCGCCGCAGACAAGCGGCCACCTACAACGCCCTGAAAATTTTTTTATAAAGTTGTTTCCTCCTCCTCCTCCTTGTCCCTGTTGTAGCAGTTCACCACGCAGCTGTACCGAGCTCCCTGGCTAACCGACCGCCGAATCATCGCGAAACAATGGCGACGCGAGGATAAATTGTGCAAAGATCGCGGGCATCGCGAGTGACTCGCGGTGACGGCAACCTGATATATGATGACGCCGCTCTGCGGTTAGGGCAAGGAGTGGCGCTGGTGTCTGTCGGCAAACTTGAGGGGGGCGCTGAGTAGACAGTTTAGTTCCACGTACGTGAAAATCTTGCGGGATCGGAATGCGCATGGCCCCCGAGCGTAGGGAGCCACGTCGCGTCACATGTGCGCACTTGAAACCTGCGCCATTCAGTTGCGCGCCACACGTACGTGACGAGCTGTGCGAGCTACCAGGCACGGAAAACAGCACAAGTTGGCACAGACGCGCAGTTCGCGAGTTGCGAGAATCACCCGTTGACTCTGATTCGTACTTGTCTTGAACGAACTTGGCGGGAGTAGCGTTCGTGCCTGCCGGCAGAGGGCCGCCATTTACATGCATAAGCGAAGACATTTACGAGGCCTCCAGCCACAGAATCTGTGGGTGCAGTTGTACTGTGGTTGTCACGGAGCGGCTAATTTCGCGTCATCGACTCGCCGATGAACGGGCGCCAAAAAACGAGGCCCTCACGGTGCGGCATAGTTTCGAGACAGCGGCACGCTGATTAACGGGCGCCGTATGGGCGGCGGCCGCTGCTAATAATGTGCTTGTCATGAACACAAGTGTGTGCGTGTCTGTCTGTGTGGTGCAGTGCGGGGGCGCGACCTCGACAGCGGAGGGGCGAGGGAATCACCCGTTCTCTCGACCCTGATTAAAGGAGCGCGGCCCAAGACCTTTCGCGAGGAGAATCAAATGATTAGGTGAACTGAACTGTCACCCATACCTGCCGTTCCCCGACCTGGGGGAACTAGGGAAAGGAAAGGCTATTTAAGCGCAGGTTTCAGCCCCTGCTAATCAGTCTAGAAGCTGAACCTGTAATCTGCTGAGAAGTAGTCGGGGGGATAGTGCCGTGCAGTATCGCCTGAGCCGCATAGCCACGTCAGTACTCCTCCTAACTAGTTGACGTACGAGGCGACAAACCAACGTCTGCAACGAAGCTCCCGGTAGTTCGCCTCAAGTTAGCTCAGCCTGCTTGAGAGAAGTCGTCAGATCTAGACTCCCGGGAAACCCAGCGCAGCAATCGCATCCACCTCAACAAGATCGGCTCGCCGGTATTCTTCGGAAAAGCTTTGCGCGCCGATTTCACGGTTTATGGACTTGGAGCTGCTACCAGGCCACGCGTATGACATCGTTTGTTTTAGTGAACTACTCTTAAGTGTATTCTTGTAATTTGATCCGCGCCCTGTTTCATTTCATATCCATTGTTAATTGCTCGTCATATTTCTTGCTCGTCATCGAGCTATATTAAGTTCAAGTATGTTAGTTTTCTTGTCATTTTTATTTTATTTTATTAATGTGTATATCGTTCTCAGTCGATAAATGTCTTTTTTTTACTCCCGACTCTGACCCTACCACTGTGTTCGCTTGAGTACGGAACGACCAACCGGCTTGTATACCCCGTCGATCGATTTCGCGCTGACGGCGAACGGGTGACAGCCGTGACAGTGGGACAAGTGGCCGGTGCGGCACATGCTTTGAAGTGAGGCGCCGATGACGAAAAATACTGTGGCAGCGCTTCTTAAAGGTATTGTAGTTTACAAAAGCTCGAACTTGGTCATCCATAGTTGTAATAGAGCTGGCAATAAAAAATAGTGGTAGATTATTACTATTAGAGGTACAATCAACAATCAAGCACAAAAACAGGGAGACTACGGCTAGAGAATGTGAGGTCGTTTCTGGAGTGATTTTGGCTACGCACAAGTGTAGTAGATTGAATATTGTCACAAAAAATTCTGTTATCTGATGACCAGCTCCACATGCGGCTACTACGCGAATTTGTATTGAAACGCCATGACGCATGATGTAAATTTAGGTCCGCGGTTGTAAAACATCACGCCACAGCTAGCTACAACACTATCAACATAATGAGTGCCCTGCACACCGCAAGGAAATAAGTATTCGCAATATAAATCGGAGAAATCTGAGGAGGTCGGGTTCTATTGCCAGAATCCCGCACTCAAGATTCAACTAAAATAAAACTATGGCCTTATGGCATATTTTAGCAGAAATAAATACAATTAGTCTGCCATATCTTCTGGAGCGGTCTAGACGAAAAGATCTGAAAAATTCTGAATTTCATTTTATCCATTGTCAACCAAGTTTACTGTTATATCATTATATCTTGATTACCTTGGTTAGTAAGAAAACTCCCAACAGCACAAGAAAGCACACATTCTGTCGGTTTCTTGACATCCTGTATTTGCTTTAAATCAGGAAGTCTTGTGCCCCTCGAACATTGACTCACTCTTGATCTTGTACTGACCACTTATCATCTAATTATTTTTGGACGCGTCAATAATGTGCATGAATTACTATATTTCTCTCCATTGTGAACATGCCTTAAGAACTCGAACTGTAAAAAAACATTATACAGGAAACATAAGCCCATCGAATATATACGCACTCAACCACAAATAAATCCAACGTTCTACGCAATATTTACCGAGCATTTCTAATCTATGTACGCAATAAAATCGCTAAGTATTCTAAAACATCCCGCTGGGCTAATGTGAAATATATTCAGAAAACACAACACGTCTCCCAATCGCATTCTACGTGAAGCAATGCGTTAGAAATGCGTTGAGTCAATGCCTTGAGATAGGGGGAAGAGGGGGTGCTGTACTCTAAGGCAAAATTCTCTTGATATTTCGACAATTGCAAACGCTGTCACAGACAGACCAGACTGTGCACACACAAACTGAATCAGTGGATAAAATTATGAACCATAGCCTAGCTGGTATTTTAAAAAATCCGTGAATCAGACACTCGTTTCCTCTTCCCCTGTATTCGTAAAGAAGGGTTTTGAGCTTCTTTCTTCTTTGAAGCGGCACCTGAATTACACGCTTCCTTCCCGTCTTTTTCTGGGTATCCAGTGTCACGCTATGTTACATTTCCACGCATATACATCAAATGTATGGCACCATCCTCACTCGCGAAAGAGCAGTACCATAATAACACGTGTTTCACTTTTCAAGCGAAGCTTGTGTAGCCTCACAAGGTGTCCATGGTGGTGGTGGTGGTTTCACGCTAAAAGATGTCGAGAACTTGCGCCTCGTTCACTTGGCATATACTCAAATTGGCATGGAAGGGTACCAATGCATGGCTAACATGACTGATAGGTCATGGCATCAATAGCGTCACATGCTCGTCAGTTACCTCCCGATTAACGATAATAAATTCACGTGGGGCACATACCTACATTGGATATGGGGTATGAGCCAGGGACAAGAAAGAGCAATCAGGGCCGTTTGGTGGGTCGCGGGGGGGGGGGAGGAAATGGGGTTGGCGCGCTATCCGCCGGGCTTCCCTCGCCTCAGATACTTTTCGGTAACCGGATGGGAAGGCTTACGCGTGGTGCTTTGCGCCGAGGAGCAGGCTGCGTTTGAGCAATGGTGCCGCGAACTCGCTCGGGAAAGGGCTCGTCGTCGACGTACCGATTCCAGCGTGAAGGCTTCCGAAGCCCAGGCGAAACGTCAGCAAAGAGCCGCGGACCCCGAGTTGAGGCCCAGGCGAAACGTCAGCGAAAAGCCGTAGTCATGTTCATGCAGTCATGTTGAGGCAAACGGCAGCAAAAAGCCACCGAGTTTAGGGCAAACGAACTGGAACGCCAGCGACAGTGTCGTCGTGCCACAAGCTTCGCTTACCGCCATTTTCCCGACAGGGAAGGGCTGGTGATTTTTTTAAGTAGTATATTTTAGGTGATTCAGACCAGAGTCATCCTTTAGTAGTCTTCCTGAGCTACCCGTAGTATCTTTGAATTATTTTAGTTAGTTGATTATCCAAACTCAATTTTTTTGCACTATTCCTTTTGTGGCATAAGTTTGATTGCAAAAGTTGTAGGCCTTGCTCAGAAAACCCATTGAAGATGTTTCCACGTGGTTATCTATCACGTGGTTCTTTTCTATGCACTTTCAAGAAACCTTGCGAATATATTTTAAAGAAAGACGTCCCAGCGCACATCTGGTTTGCAGCGTTGTCAGCCGCGTTTACAAAGAAAGAAATCACTCGGTTACCACCTTTATCTTATATGTATTTATATTCTATGTGCTTTATCATCGCTACTTATTACTTTGTAAATAACCTTTAACTCAAATATCCTTTAGTGCGATCTTTTATTTGATATTCATATTCCATCAATGATCGTTAACTATTCGCAGATTTCGCGCACCAGGGACACTTCCTCCACATCCGTGACACTTTTTAAATGCAATGCCCTCCCTTCCCATCCTTAAGTCAACCTCGTTATAACGAAACAAGCTATAATAAAGTAGCTGAAATGGCCCTTGATATCCTAAAGATTCAAAGTGTAGTACATGGAATAATGGACGTAACGAAGTAATTATGACGACACATTCAACTTCCTTACGCATTGGTTATTTACTGATTTATTTTCTTTTTTTCTCTTTCTGGGGTTTTTACGTGCCAAAACCAGTTCTGATTATGAGGCACGCCATAGTGAAGGGTTCCGGATTAATTTTGACCACCTGAGGTACTTTAACGTGCACTTCAACGCAAGCACACGGGCGTTTTTTGCATTTCGCCTCCATCGAAATGCGGCTGCCGGGGCGGGGGGGATTGGATCCCGCGACCTCGTGCTCAGCAGCGCAACGCTTAGACTGACTGAGCCACCGCGGCGGGGATTTACTTATTTATTACCACACTGAGGCCTCTAGAAGGAGTGACTATCCTGTCTTCCAACGGTGATGCTCTCGTTTCCTTTCCTTCACGGATGAAATGGACGCTATCTCGTTGGAATGCGCAATTCATGAGAGCTGGCATGCTGCGCGGATTCTTTTCCCTCGATTCAGTTCGTTTATTGTCATACACCTTCACATCCTGGTGACCGCTGTGGTAAAAGTGCCACTCAGTTCGCAGTCGAAGCGCGCAATGGACCAGCATTAAAATGGATCATCGTCGCATCATCCTGGCGCTGATTTAGGCCGGTTGGACAAAATATGCCTACTGCATAAAGTAAAGCGCGTTGTGACGGAATCAAATCTATGCACAAAATACCACGCTCATGACAATATGCGCTTTTTTCCTTATTTGTCAATGGAACACGGGCGTATGTCTTGTTCTTGGAGCCTTCACTAATCGCATGCACTGCTATAAAATACATCGCCTTCCCATAGGAGGAAAGTTTTCATTTTGCCGGGGGGGGCGGGGCGGGGGGCGGCTGGGGCCCGACCAGCTCTCCGAAACCTACCCATGTATATATATATTAATATATATATATATATATATATGATATGACTAATAATAATCTTATGGTATGTTTAATAAAAATCGGGCCCCCGGTTCCCTTTCTTCTCATTCATTACATAACGAGGCTCGAATCCGGCAAGATTGATGCCTTCAGGGAGCATATGTGGGTTTATTGACCAGTTGCCATCCCTAAAAAAATCACGGGCTCGTGACGCCTGCGGCAGAAAGGATGTTCCACATCCGCCCCTAGGTTTGTGAGTGGTGGCGCTGACTAACACTCCCACAGTTAGTTCTAGTTGTAAAAAACATAAATACCCCAGAAAGTGGATGGGAAAACGGGTCCGCGGTAGCTCAATGGTGAGAGCATGACACGCGAAATGCGAAGACGTGGGCTTCTTCCCCACCTGCGGACAGTTGTTTTTTTCATGCGTTTTCATTTCCATTAATTTATCATTTCTGTAATTCAATTAGTGTGTGCAAGTAATTTCCCCTATGTTCTTGGTGTCAATGTTTGTTGGCTTCTTATGATATGATTAATAAAATCGGGCCCCTCGGTTCGCTTCGTCTCGTTCATATATATATATATATATACCATTTGCTAACAGTTCCTGTTTCTCGCTCTATGGAGACCGCAATTACATCGACACTCCAGGCAAATTTTCGCTGTTGTCGTTGCCGTGATGTTCCGTATTACATCCAAAACCATACAAGTGAGCAACCCATATACTTAGGTGCGGGAAAAAGCACGTAACAGTGAGCCGCAAAGGATGGCAGCTTGATGGGCATTATCTTCCCACGCGCTCAATATTCGGGATAGTTGTAGGTCATGTAATCAAACGCGAATGACAAAGAGAGCACGTGTCTTGTCCTCTAGCCCTGCCGTAACTGTGAATGACTGTGCGCGGCTGACGCTTATGCGGCCCGCGTACCATATGTTGTAATTGTTGATAAACATTCGTGGGTGCAATGATAAGGGCGAGCAGGGATGGCTGCTACATCATGCGCGCTGTCTTCCTTGCCGGGCTGTCTTTCCGCGCCCTTGTGTTGCAGAGTTAAGAGACAGATGTCATTGCAGAGCACTCACAGAGGCCGTCTGTAGTGGACATAAAAATAGGCAGATAAATGATGATGAATCTAATTTTCGGAGTGGCTGTCAATCGCGCAGCTGTACGAACCGTTCGCCTCCGCGGCCGGCGTACTTCATAATGCTTGCGTTGTAAAAGCGAGTACTCGAGGCCACTCTGTGAGTATTACAAGTTTACATGGTCCGTGTATTACACTATGGTTGCTATTTTAATTTTAGGTAAGTGTTTACTAAAATTTATGTGGCCACTATAACTAACGTATAGACTCGTGTAAGGGCCGCACTTTTCTGTCGCGATTTAGGCGGGTCTTTCATGGGACCGGGCTATTTGACTTTATTTTTCCACTACGAGTATCAAATCCGCCGTAAACCTACGCAATCGCCTCCTCTCGACATGCAGTAGCGACGCGTGAAAGTACGCTGCGCGCGCAATTAGCTGTTCAGCCCGATCAGAATCAGTGCACATAACGCGATTTCTTCTCGATTGGATGTCTTTTTTAATGTTGGCTGTCAAGTTTGGGGTGCGGACCTTAGACGGGGGCGATTTTCACACGGATTTACATGGTAAGAATCTTCCTTCGTGTAATTTTCTGCTACTTAGCTATCACTTATACTGTTTCGCCTTCCCGGCTAAACTGCACTCTATTTTTTTAGTACTTTGAGTCCGAGCATAAGCGCTGCTGCGGATGGCTTCTTCTATTCTTCTATTTATTCTGATTTCGAGTTCATCTGGCTTGGTATCATTTCGGTCATTGAGAGAGTTCTATATACAAGGAGTTTCAGCGAACACATTCAAAATGTTTTAAAGGTTCCCTGTGGCAGATAGCACAATTTTAGTTCATGAACTCGTCTACTTGAAGAGGCGGACATTACTTGCACAAAAAATTGAAATGCGTAATCGAATAATTAACAAATTAACCATTTAGGTTTTAAGCTAGTTACCGTATGACCCTTGTTGCAATTTACAAATTCTAGCCGTGGAGTATGCATCCTTGGAACTAATTCTCAGGCTGACAGCAGTGTCGAGATAATAATTCGCTAACATTGGAGACAATTGCCTTGGCGTGCCAGTCACTTAAAACATCGTTTTCTGCATCGAAGCACAAAAGTATGAATACATAGATAAATTATGGAGGTTAGCGTGTGAAAACCACGATCTGATTATGAGGCACACCGTAGTGGAGGACTCTGGAATAATTTAGACGCCCTAGGGTTATTTAACGTGTACCTAAATCTAAGAATACGGGTGTTCTAGCATTTCTCCCCGATAGAAATGCAGCCGCCGTGGCCGTGATTTGATCCCGCGACCTCATGCTTAGAAGTCAAACATTATATCCACTAAGCAACCACGGAGGGTAAGCATAAAAGTACTGGAACGCCAATGCATGTCTCGGCAATGTTCGGGAATTATTATCTCGAAACTGGTGCCATCATTATACTGATTATAAAGATCATGTCGCCGTGACAGCGACACACCCAGCCCTCGTAGACTTCGCAATGAGTAAATGCAACATGGGAAGGCCGAAAAAGTACAATACTCCCGAAGAAGAAGCCGCTCAGCTGGTAGCTCGTCGTGCCGCCAGCCGAGAACGAATGCGGCTATTGCGTGCTCATCCGGAGTATCATACGGAGCCTAGCAAAACTTAGCTGATTGTAGCGAACTGGAAGAAGGTAGGTCACACAGCTCCGCTGTTTCTCCAGCTTTGCACAAATTAGTGCAGGCTGCGCTACTTTTTTTAATGTGACTAGCATTATTTGCCAACTTAAGGCATTTTTAATCTGTCTATCTAGCCTCTTACCCTACTCAGTGACCCAAGTTGTCTACCACCTTGGCCACGTGCTCCTGGTCGTGATGCCTTCGTGGTCGTGCATCGTCGTCATTGCGGCTTCGTTATCGACTCTCGTCTGCCGTCGTTTGTCACGCTTTCTACGGCCGATTTATTAGCCGCATTCTTAGAAACTTTAGCCACTATAGGTATGTGCTCGGGGTCATTATGCCATCGTGGTCGTTGCATCGTCTTAGTCCAACTTGTTATTCGACTTTCGTTGTGCCATCGGCGTCCCACCATCGTCGCTATCATATATGCGTTGTCATAACCATCGTCATGCCTTCCTGGTCGTTCCAGCATCGTCACTGCAGTATGCTTCGTTATCCGATTCTCAGCACGCCATCGTCGTCATACAGACTTCGTGTTACAGTGACGCCATTGTCGTCATACACTTGCGTTCATCCCACTGTCCTCGTGCCGTTGTCGTGCCAGGGTCATCATTGGTCAGTAAACCACGAATGTCCCTAATATGTCTATAGGATGCTAGGTTTTAGACGTTCAAGACATCCAGTGGATATCCAGCATTCCCAATGACATTCCACAGATGTACTGTAGATAATCTAAAATGCATCCAGATCACAAACCTGGTATGTTATATGGATGTTCAGGCAGGATGTGTGACATCTGAGAAGATATCTATTCATGAAACACTGACATCCATAAGAGTCCACATGAGCTTTAAGACCACTGTTCCCGGCTACACCCAAAATTATAGAAGGCCAATAAAAATGCGTTCCTTAATACGGCACATTACCAGTGGCCAGCTGAGAGTTTATGAAATTGTTGCGATGTGAAAGCCGAAACCATTAAGAAGTGTATTTGTTGTATCCAAGTTAACAGAACACCATGAGTAAAGGAATCAGATACACTGCAATAATGTTCCAAACATGCTGACATAGAAGCATCCCATTGCCTGCCTGCTAATGAATGACAACACAGATCTAAACTTCTTTTTTTCTTTTATTCAAAGACCAGTGCAAGGCTATCACACATGGTAATGTGTGTCGAACATACATGATGAGACATTATGAGATCTGTTGACATAAGATACCACGTTCTTGCTTACATTGACAACCAAGCACTTCAGTAACATTATTAAAATTTAGCTCTTGCCATTAAGAGTACAGGCTAACCATAACAGGCGCTTGTCATGACTAGGTTATTTGCAGAAGTAACTGGCTTCTCAATGTCAACATTTTGTTGCAGAAATGAAGGCAGTGGAACACTACAAAATGTTTCTACAAGGATAACCAACAAGACAGTGTGACACAGCAGCCATGAAGTATCACAAAAAAGAACAAGTATGCAGACGAAGGCAAAGTAGACTAGAATAAAAATGAAATTTCCGAAGCACTACTTGTTAAGCATGTGACCATAACTTCACCTTAACGGGCATTTTTATGGCTAGGCTAAAACTAAAGATATTGCACGTCTAAATATCTTCATTTGTTGAAGATGATGAGCTATGAGAGCACTTTAAACATTTCACAAAAGCTAACCGTTAAAACATGTCACAAAGTATGATAAAACTGGCTAAACGAGTAAAAGGAAGAACTTATTCTAAAGTAATAATGCAATGTGACAAAAAAGACCGAATACACAAGCTTGGTTGCTGGGCAATTAGACTAGAATAAACCTGGAACATTCTAGGAGACTAAATAAAAAGTCCACCAGCTGACAGTAGTTTCAGATAGTGGAACATTAATTCTAGTTAACTAAAAACCTCAATGGTTCACATCGCGAGCTGACTAGCTACATATATTTCTAATTGGGTCAAGCACAAAAACATCCATAACGAGACCTTTAAAACATCTCCCATCCCAACTCCTACAAAGGCAGCTTTCGCGCACCAAGCTGCACGCATTATGTAAACTTTATCAATATAAGGTCCCATCACGGAAAGAAAGCACTGTTAGATGTTTTCAAATAAGCTCAGACCCTACAAAAACCACTGCAGTGCAACACCTGCTGCTATAGGTATTCCAAAGCAGAAGAGCAAGAAAAGGAGTAGCACTGTATCAGTTTAAAAAAGTCAACTGCAAGTAACATTCACTAAATAAAACATATGCTCTTCTTGCATTTAGGGCTCATAATCTTTGCGCAGCCGAAGTGAAAAAAGTACTTAAGGTGCAGTAAAATGGTGACTACTTGAGCAGTGCATGCAGAATGTGCCAGCTAATGCGAAGCAAGTTAAAGAAAAGTAAAGCCTTCAGTAAAGAAACAACAAACCCTCTCCCAAAGCAACCTGCCGAAAATGCTCACGTTGCCCACTTATGTTCATGCCAAGGCAGGGGCTGGCTGGATCACTGGTCTAGTAGTCGCTGGCTGGATCACTGGTCTAGTTCGCTGGCTGGATCACTGGTCTAGTTCGCTGGCTGGATCACTGGTCTAGTTCGCTGGCTGGATCACTGGTCTAGTTCGCTGGCTGGATCACTGGTCTAGTCGCTGGCTGGTCACGGTCTAGCTCGCTGGCTGGATCACTGGTCTAGTTCGCTGGCTGGACACTGGTCTAGTCGCTCCCTGGGTCACGGGTCTAGTCGCTGGCTGGGACACGGGTCTAGTCACTGGCTGGGACACGGGTCTAGTCACTGGATAATCACATGTCTAGTCACTGGCTAAATCACGTCTAGTCACTGGTAGGATCACTGGCTGGCAGGATGACTGGCTGGCTGCAAGTGGAAAAGCAAATAAACGGCATTGCTGCAGTTCTTACAGTTGCAAACATAAGAACATGAGGCATTCATTAACAGGATAATCGGAGTGATTCCCATAAAAAATAAAAATGCATGTGGCTTTTGTGTTTCTGAGATACGGGACACGGATAAAACTTCCCGTGGCATCGACAGAATGATAAGTTTATTGTCACACACATATACAATTATGAGGGATGCCACAGTAGGCTCCAGATTACTTTTAGCCACCTCGAGTTCTTGTACAGACATCCAATGCTCGGGTACACAGGTGGGTTTTCTACTCGCAAAGGAAAAAAACTGCTTTGAGTAGAAGCTCATCACAATAACTTTTTTATGCTTAAGCATAAAGAGACACGAAAAAGAAGCACCCAGTCAGTTTGAACTGACAAATAACTCTAATAACTCTGTTATTTTTACAGTAAGAAGTTGATTATTAGAAATGAGGACAAAATGTGAAAGCTCCACTTTTTTAATTTCTCCGCTACATTACGTTGACATAGTATTTGCGCCACTGTAGCCCAGTAAAATTTCCTCAAACTTGCGAAGTTGTCTTCCTCTTTTTTCGACTACAAAGTAGACCACCTTTTGTTATTTTGTTAGGCAAATTTTGTTAGGCAGAACTTTGTTAGGCAAAATTTGTTAAGCAAAAGCAAATGCTGTAAACATCCATAAGACCATGGTGAGCTGGTGCTGGAAGTTTAAGGCCGCATTGCCTCTTGTCTCGTTGTTGCGTCTTTCTAGTTTATCAAGCATTTTCCCATAGCATAAGTGGTTTTTTGTGTTCTAAATAGGTAACTTACAATCACACCTCAAATTATTCTTTTTACCGCTCCATTAAGCTACAACACCAAGTGCACTGTCAAAAATTTGTGTGTTTTGGTTCCGGTTTGAACTGCTGCAAGGACTCAGTAATTCTTACCCATAACTAAGAAGTTTGTGAACTGCTCAGCTTTATACTTCTGTTACCTTGGCTTCTTGAGGGCCCTGGGAAAATAGGTGGTGGCTTTGGAGCATTGCACATCTCTTGATCAACGTAGCGACTTGGCATGCGAATTTTCCTTTTCTTGAGTTCTTGCTCCATATCAAAATCCGATTAGTATTCTGCCATAGGGAGCATTCTGCGACCATTCTCGTAGTTATCTGTAAATCAGAAAAATAACACAAAATCAGGTATATTTTAGTTCTGAACTAAATACATTCAACTGAGTCTTACCAAAGGTTCCCTTGATTATGATGCGGTACTTCTTCACGCTTTCCCTTGGCGCATAGCAATTCTTAATCGCTGTCTGGCACCCAAGACCAGGAGGCCACAAACAGTACTTGCCCACTACCCATTTTACAGGAACAAGCTCTATGCTTTTTTCATCCATGAACTCCACGAGGCAGTACTTCATCTGAAAATTGCTAAGCTTTGAAGGACTAATCCAGAAGCCATAAAAAAGCAGTACACAATACTGCCCATGCCTGCTCTGATCAAAAATGTGCCAACTACAAGACGCCGCAGCTAATAAACAAGTTTTCCCAAGAAGACTGGATAACTAGAACGACTTCAAGTCTTTATTATTTATAGCACTGTTTGAAAAAAATGCATCCTTTGGACACAAATAAGGCCAACTTCCTAATACTGTACAAAAACAATACCATGCAAAAAACATACAAGGTCTGGTGCAACTACTAAGTACCTGAAGAGAAGAACACTCAAGCGGACCGGCCATGCATTTTTGAGTATCCACTCTTGAGAAGCAACAAGAATACCCGCATAGTAAACAAGCTTCACCACACACTTGTCCTGCCTCATTTACAGAAAACAGCAAGAAAATACAAGATGTAAAAAACTAACATTTACATAGCCATAAGAAAGTACATAGTACACGAAGTCTTTCCCATATTGGCATAAAACAGTGCTTGTTTTAACTCACTGCTCATAAATCAAGCAAGACCAGAAAAGCGTACACTATGCCGTATGCAACAGTGGCAAAAATACACATTTGTCTTTATATGGCAGCTTGACAAGTTTCTTTTTACTTTTTCAACTGGACAACATTTTACGGAAGAAAGTTTGCTCATAATAGCAATTCCGAGTCTTGTTGAGTCCAACGGGTAACTGTACAATGGTTCACTGTTGCAAAACAACCTGCCAAATATCCATGGTTGTCCGTCTGATCTGTGAGCGAAGCCCTCAACAATAACAATGTCTTCATCCACTTGGCAGCAATTGTCGGATGATTTTAGCTTAACGTGAAGGACTGAAACTTTACAGCATTGTATTTAGGAAATTTACAGTCAACTGGTAGATTTCCTTCTGTACTCTCTCCCAATAGAGTGAACGGAGATGACGGACGAATACAAACATAAGCCTCATGCTTGTACATACGGTTTTCTTCCAAGCGGTTGTAGAGCTGGCTAAAACGACAGCCAGGTTTGCGCAATAGTATTTTGATAAATTGCATGTTGCTTTCAAAGGGAAAGCAGAAAATGCATCTAGAGGGTCATACGAATGGACATCCTCTGCAAGATGCAACAGTGCACATTGTATGACACCTCCTCTTCGCCATAGAGCTGTACAAATCCTTTCACAAAGTGCTTGAGGAGTGTCACTGGCAAAGTGATCGAGTACTCAGTATAGTAATTGCGACATGAAGTACCAAAAAATTTGAGTAGACTGCTTCAGATAGCACATTTTTGAGGATTAAGGGCCCAGTGTAATGAAGTATCCTGCTCTGTTGCTTTCCAGCGATCTTTGTCTTCCAGTGTTCTCGGTTTCTTCACAAACTCCATAGGGACATGTTTTTCCAATGCAACATTTCTTACAGATATTTCTTTGCGATCTGTAGGGCCTAGTCTAAACACTAAGGGCCCTGAAAGCCATGTATTGACGAGCTTTCTCACAACTCCGAGGTAGACTAGGTGTATTGGGTCTAAAGGTACACTACTGATGAGTCAATTGGTAGTTCCATTAACAATGATACACCATGATGATGCTCCAAGTCTGTTTGGTTTCGGAATGACTGGTCTGTTCACAGCATAACTGATGCAGCAGGAAAAAAAACATCTTTTATTTGTAGATAATCTCTATGGTACATTTTGGGCACCCTGAGTAACTGCTGTGTCCATTAGTTTTAAATATGAAGGCTCGAGCTGGGGCATCACATATGTTTCTGATTTCAACTTTAAGAGGCTTGTCTACTACTGAAATTCCCTTCAAATGCAAATGTTTGAGCTCATCTACAAAGGTTCGAGGAACGCATTGGCACAGTCAGGCTTTGATGAACCAACAAATGCACCAACAATGATTGAACCCATGGTACCTTCATGACCAGGGCAATCAAAATGTGCCAAGCACTGAATTGGCCAGAGTTGCTCTCGTGAGCTTTTCGACAAAGGCAAGTCATCAATGTTGAATGAAAGGCTGACTTTTTGAGCGCTGTGTACTTCACCAAGTAAGCTGCTCAACCCTTTCTCCAGTCCAAAATGGCAGTACTGCCCAGGAGGCACTGAAGTAACATCAGCGACAACAGCAGCTGCACGAGGTGTTTTCAGCAAGGTTCTCGCGTCTTTTGGAAGTGTGGAAAAAGGTATGGGAGTTTTCAAAAGAATTATTAGAGCGGGGAGACATCGATGAGTAATGTTGTTGTCAACATCTTGCCATCTCTGAGGGAAAATTGTCACTCGCATTAGAGCTTATCTACTCAGCATGGCAAACCGAATTTTCGTGAGTGCCTGGCTGCGGACCGTCAGTCATTGGATCATTTTCGGACCAAATTCTGACCCTTAGCTCGTGCTCAACATCACTGCTATCAACGGGGCTCTAAATTTCAGAAACGCACTCCAAGACACAATGTGAATTTTGCTGGGAAGGCGAAACGCTTTCGCTGCTAAAGGGGAAATTCGAGCTGTGAACAGGGCACAGTTCACGAGCAATTTGCTGGGAAGTTGGCTTTTACTGCCAGAGGGTGAATTAGAGCTGTGAACAGTTATTTCATGAATGCATTCTTCATTACAAGCAGTCCCGACTGAAATTTCAGCTGAATGCTCCGTCACTCCAAAATTCGGGCTTGAAGGTCTTTCCAAAATTGCCACGACTTAGAGACCAGGGGCGTAGCCAGGGGGGGGGGGTTCAATTCCCCCCCGAAATTTTTCCGCCCCCCCCCCCTTTGTTCTCGTCGCTTCGCGCTTACATAATTCATGAAACCGCTGCTACTATCACAATTTCATTCCTGGGCGCTTCCGTTTCGGTTGGTAATTTACAGCGAATCATGTGTGCATATATGGAAAAAACTGTCACGGTGTTTGTCAAGGCTTTGACACTCTGTGAAGTTTTGGGCGAGAATGTGGCGGCCGCATTCTGAAGCAACAAATGCGCAACAAATGAAGCAACAAATGCGACAGCCGCATTTTAGATGAAGGCGAAAATGCTCGAGGCCCGTTTACTTAAATTTAGGTGCACGTTAAAGACCCCAGGTGGTCGAAATTTCCGTATACATTTCCGCCGCTTCGCTTCAGGTGCCGGTTAGGCCGCGCTCGCGCAGGCTACGTTCACACTTGGTCTCGAAGCTGTCGGAAGCGGCAAAATCTTCCAAAATCCGCCCGCCTAGGCGTCAAAACAGGCAGAAAAACAGGCTGCGAGCCAAATCGGTCTCGGGCCAATTTTTTCGCCATGGCAAAGCGGAAACGCGGCGGAAAGTCGTTCTGCTTCACTCGAAGCTACAGTAGCATGTAAACAACCGGTCGTAAAATTGAACATGGCACCAAAAGTGTAGGCTGTAATGCTGATCGACGCGATCAAGAACCAGCCCTTGCTCTACGACAAGAGTGGCACTAAAACGTACTGTCAGCAATACTCGCGATAGTATTCAACGTCGCGCGACCGGAGGTGCGGCAAGGAAGCCTTGGCGTGACCCAACTTCTGACACTTTAGCAAAGCCAGGCGAACCCGCCACCGCCGTTTCCGAGGTGTCCGCGTATTCCGTTTATTAATTGTCCATTTCTAGAAAACAAGTAGGTAGAAGTATAAAAGCCATTTCTTCTTGCCCTTCCACGGCAGACAATAGGCAGATTCCTCGTTGGCGCTCCATAATTGTCCTCGCACGTGTACGGTATGTTGCAGAAGTCGCGGGGTGCTTTTCTCGTCGCGACGATAGATTGGGAGCGTAGGTCTCACGTAGGACGCGCAGGCTTTGGCGAGCCCCACACAAGGGCCAGCCCGGGTTTTAGCTGTGGTGTTCCCGTTGCCCCTTTGGTGTCCTGGAGGCGCCGACAATACGAAATGATGAAATGTTATTACAACTTGTAAATAAAAGCTATTAAAGAAATATTATCCCGCCCAGGCACCAACCTGTGACTCAGCGCTACCGCGCCCGTGTGAGGAGAATTACGGAACGCCAACGAGGAATTTACCGAAGGTCGCAGATGACACGCGAACTTGCGTAAAATGATCACTTTTGATGACGGTACGTGGGTCAAAGAATGAACATACCGCTCGAAATAATGCGATAATGAGCGCCACCACGCCGACAAACGTACGCAGACGAGATGGATCTGGACGAAAACGGCAGCGGCGGCCGCGACGGTAGCAAAACAAATGTGAACAACTTGGACAGGTGCGGAAAAAATTTTCCGGCCGCTTTGGCCTTTCCGGCCGCTTTGGCCTTTCCGCCCGCTTGCCGCTTCCCAAGTGTGAACGTAGGCTTAGTCTGCGCGAGAAACGTCTCTTGTTTGCGATTGCGCCCCTACGAAAGGCTGGTAATTACTGTTGTGTTGTTGAATCCCAAACCAGCAATTACGGAAGGCTGGTAGTTGCTGTTTTGTTGTGGAATCCCAACCAGCAATGTACACACGAAGGGGTTGATGACAGCAGTGAAATTCCACCGGCTCGCAACAGAATGCACGAAACAGACAGCCGACAAGCATGAATTACTGCTGTGCGCAGTACAGCGTAAGTAAACTCTTGTTGCAGGCGCTGACAGTTCTCGTCGGAGTTAACGCGTCCTGAGAAATTATGTGCACTATGCACTGAACAAGACCGGAGTTCATTCCTGCATCACTAGTACACCAATCAGTTGAGATTCTGTGAGGTACAAGGCCGTTTCCTGTTTGCACCGGCGTAAGTGAAGCAGAAATGAGTTGCACGTACGCACTACTTAAAATGCGTGCACATGCCATATCTATGCTGTGCGGTGAAATATTCTGTACAATTCTGAATCTGTTGACGTAAAGGCAAATGCCGGCTGCACGCTCGCACACAGCGGAAGACACAGCGGCCCATGCACTTGCCGCAGGAAATGCAACCCTCTCGTATGAGGGCAGGGCGACGAAAGCTTCGAAAAAAAAAGCCTTACGCGTTTTTGTGCGTGTTTAAGTTTTCTAGCGCAAGGACACAGCGAACAAGTTATTGCTATGGGAGTAGGTATAGCCTGGTCACACGTGCATTTTCACGCGTGTAGCCGTCCTTGACTTGTGAAACGCACTTCGCCCCGACGAGGACGACGTCATCTACGCTTAACGGAAATTAAAAATTAATTATGTCTCTCCGATCGCACGGGTCGTCTCAAAGATGAATTTTCGAAGACTGGTCCATTCAGTGGCGCGATTAGAGACCGTTGCTCCAAACGCCCATTGTACCTGTCGTACTTACTGTATTTACAGAGCTTAGTTTACTTTTACTTAATTTCTTCACAAGCACACGCACACGCGAGGGGGGGGGGGGCGGTCCCATGTCTTTGATATACATGTATAGAGTCTGCTTAAACTACCAATATTTATTATCGATCACGTGACGTAGAGAAAAGCAGAAGCTTGCCCCCCCCCCCCGGTCGAGCCGGTGAACCCCCGCCCCCGAAAAAAATTTCTGACTACGCCCCTGTTAGAGACGAGCTCCGTTGCGAACATGGCGCTTTGTCCAACTGAGCTTCGGCATGCTGTAGAAAACAATAACCAAACGAAAAATTAAACAATGCTAATGCAGGCTACCGTCACGAAAAGGAAATCACAAATTCTAGCGCGGAACTTTTCAAAGTTGCTGCACCATTAATGCCGTCTCAAACTTTATGGTTACGAAATCATGATGGCGAACCTCAACCCCCAATTCAATCTAAGAAGCGTCAACTCAATTTACCTTTACGTTTCATAGAACAGGATGAAGGCTATCGAAGCCTGTGTCTTTCGGGCTCTCAAACTGTAAAAGAAAATAAACGAGGCTCTGAAAATGGCGACCCGGGCGCCTCGTAACACTGTAGCACCATCTACGAAAAGCTGTAAGAAAATGCGCGCGAACGAGCGGCGAGCGCCTACGAACGGCAAATGGTGCTGGCGATGAAAATGGTGGCGTCCCAACTTGTACAAGCACGAAGTTAATGTATATTTTCTAATGCAGTCACAACTTTATTTTTAAGGTGTACATGTACATGTATATTTCACTTTTTTTATAAAACGACTTTAAAGAGCAGGCTCTTCTTTTTGGTTATGCTAGTGATGGTGTGTTGATGATGAAACCGAAACTAGGCAGATGTGATGCCGAAACCACATTTTCTTAACTTCTACGGGCATCAATCAAAAAAGGTTATCACGGTGCTTTAGCCTGCTATTGCAGGATGGGCGTTACGATCACCTATGAAAAAGTTAATTAAATGAATATTTGTAATTTATCTAGTGTCCGCCGCGCTAATTGATGATCAAGTGAATAAAACATTTTCACATCGATTCAATTTGTTTCTAATCATAGCACTCGTATTAATGCGCAAGCATTCTTCAGCGAGTACCCCAGGAAAATCTGTCCATGACGCGAAAAGTGTAATGCCTTGCATCTGTACTAAAATGCGCAATTTGCGAATACATTTATTCGTTATAATAGTGCAAATGTAGATGATTGGCAGCTTTAAAAGCATTAATGAACAATAAAAAATACTGTAGCTTGCACTAGTGACGCAAGGCTAAAGAAACAGCGCAGCTGATCGGCACATAGAACTACCAAGTCATCCCCAGCATTTTGAGTAATTTATTGATTATTGATCGATTATCGATTACGTATTGATTGGCTATCGCAAGGTATTGGCCACGTATTTGAGCTAAGCTAAGCACTGCCAAGTCGTCACCCCTATTTTCCGGAATATATTGATTATTGATCGATTATCGATTAGTTATTGATTTACTTATTGGCCACCTATTTGGACTAGACTAAGCACTATAAGTCATCCGCAGCATTTTCCGGAATTTATTGATTATTAATCGATTATCGATTAGCTATTGATTGGCTATCACAATGTATTCTACACACTCTACTTCTCCAACAAAGAACTCTTAAACATTACGGCCCTTATCATGTCTAGAGCGTCGTGTTATTACGGTGCCCACAAGAAACACACTTATTTGGTCTGTACCTCGGTTTCGTACAACCTCTAACTACCAAACTTTGGCACACAACGTCCCTACAACACCAAACAGATATGCAAACACAACCAGTTGGAGTAAAAACAGTTACGTTCATACTTTTGTTCTATTGTGTGGTAGAAAAGGATTAATTATCTGTAATGATATCGTCTAAGCTGTTTCAACTATATGACTATATTATTGATATTTTCTTTTCGTACATTTGTGTGACTGATAAATATATTGTTACTTGTAAATTTCCATATCCATTTCTTTGTGCATTGTAATTTTAGGTGCATTTGTTGATTTATGTAATGTTCTGTAATCTGCTTGTTTTCACTATACCTTTGTCATGGCGTTATACCATCTCAACCTGCGCACCTTGTACAGCTGCTGCCATGTAACGGTCACCTGGACCCTGTCAAGCCATTTTCACGGCTTTTAGCCCAGCGGACCTTCCAGCTTATTGTCTGGTAATAAATTTGAATTTATTTTGGCTAGACTAAGCACTACCACGTCATCCCCAGCATTTTCCAGAATTTATTGATTATTGATCGATTATCAATTGGCGATTGATTGGCTATCAATTGGCTATCACAAGGTATTGGCCACGATTTCGACTAGGCTTAAACACCCGCGTTAGTTCAGAGGGGTATGTGCCATTGCGCTTGGGCCCTTTCTGCACTACTGCCAGGATTTGGGGTTATGCTTCGCATACTTAGACAACTCCAGTGGAATTTCTGTTGTAATGTGTGCTGCTGTCGCATACATCTAAAGCACGTTCATGCTTCACACGTCATAGATGTACGTTAGACATCCAGAATAGAAAGCCAAAGAACGTCCTTTGAACAGCCACATAGCACGAAGCACGAATGTCCCGGGACATCCATTAGATGTTTATAGAATGTCGTTTTCCGTCTTGGACATTTCGACCTTACCAGTACGTCCCATGAACATTCGTGGTTTACTGGGTGCCTCGTCAGACGAAGCAGAGTCGTCATCAGACAGTGCCTGTCATGCATCCGTTGTCATACAGTCGTCGTCATGCCGCCATGCTCACGGACAACCTTGGCAAGTGAGTACCACAGCCAAGTGGCATGATACCGGTGTATGTCGCATGCAGCAGACGCTACCGAAATCTCACAATGACCCATACAGATGTTTCATAAGGTGACTTTTCAAGAATACGGTGTGTCGCTACATTGCTCGAATGATAATTGAACAACCATCGACACTAATCGTGAGTGAGTTCTGCCGTAATTTTTCCTCGCTTGTCTAACCTAGTACTAGCGCGTAGCTTACGCATCAACTAATATTTTGTCCAAAGGTAGGTTCCTTTCGCTCACTGTGGCATTCCTCTTTGCCGTTCCTCAGCTACATTTAGCCTTGTGCTGTGCTGGTATTTAGTGGTCTAGTACTAGACATTTCTTTCGAACCACTCGATGAGCCTCAGAATCATAAGGTGCTCTTCAAGAATTTGAGAAAGTTTCGCTACAACTACGCATTGCCTACATCAGAATTCGGCTTCATCTACGCTGTCACGTTGCTTTTATTACACAGTATAGTACCGCTGCCTCTCACATCTAATCAGTGCGAGGCGACGTACACACAAACAGCACAGTTCACCAGGACCTCTCGTTGGGTGCAACCCGCTGCGATGGAGATATCAGACATTAAGTCGAGTTTTAAGGGGACTCCACAGCTTTGCGATCACAGACATTAGTTTTACTGTCGAATCCAATCTTCTCCCCCCCCCCTCTGCTCCCCCGCGAAAGAACGAATTTGTTTCTCTTCATCTATATCAATTGCGATGGCAAAGATACGGACGCTCGAAGCGCATTCATGCCGCCGCCGCCGTAGTGCTGTCCCACTATCGACGGAGCGGACGCGCGTAGAGTTGGAGGGTATCCACATACGCGGAGTGCTGTTGGCTGCAAAAAAAAGTGGTTGATCCTTCTTATATAGGAATCGGTATAGAACACGAAAGTGAAACGTGTCTTCACAGAAGTAGTGTAATGTTTATTGCACATTGATATATAATGTCTATTGGTGTTTTGTGGCTAAAGCGCCTTAGCGTTGATGCACCCACGCTGACGCCTGGTGGCACGTCTCCTCCATCACGACTACCAACGTCGATGACCATGAGCAACCGTCGTGCATATGGAAGCTGCACTACGCTGCACACGCTAGCACAACGCGAAAGACGAAGCACGTAACTGACACACTAATACAACGCGCAAGACAAAGCACGTAACTGAATCGTCACCGAGTCAAATCAGCGCGTACAGCGCGTCGTAATTGCAGCCTCCGCGACCAACTTCAGAACATTTTCAGAGCTAATTGCGGAGGCCACGCTCCGCTGTGCTGAGTACGGTGAACGCACCTAGGTGGCGTTGGTAGTGCTTCTTGATGCCAGCGTCCCTTCGAATGCTGGCATCGAGGCGTCGTAGTGCTGAGACCACCGAAGCGTTCACTGTGGGTGCGCGTTAGTGTCATAATGCAGTACTTCTCTTTCTGCTCGTAGGCGGCGGCACCGCCCCGAGCAAGAGCGCGGGTACACGGAGGAGTGTTAGATATATAAGGCGCGTCTGTGTAGCTCTCTGCTGCAATGCGTTTGTGGCGCAATGGGTTAAACGCTCGGCGATCTATCGTCGCGGCCCGAGAGGTCGTGGGTTCGATTTCCAAATTTGCATGTTTGTGGAACTTTTTCTTCTGGTTTCTTTCTTTGTATTATGTTCGTGTACATTGTAAGCTGACGTATTTCCGTGACGGAAATACGTCAGTGAAGTCTTGGTGGACCCCGGCATAAAACTTTCGTGTTAAACAACAAAACGAAGTTGACTCACTGTCAACGCTCTCTAAATCGTATGGCATGGGCCAAACTAGCGTTCCTGATGAGCTTGTGCGTATAGGCATTGGTCTAAATGGAATGGACAGTAAACGCCGATCTAACGTTAAACGTGTCGAGGTTTCCCGTCGGTCATCTCATGCACCATCGAGACGCGACGCCTGCAATGCCTCCTTGCGCCGCTGCTCATCACGCCTTCACACGTACTGCCTGAAACAGCACTTGAACATGTGTGTATGAAGGCTCCCTAGGCCAGCGTTGTGAGGCACGCGGTAGCCGCCATGACGCTGTTGCTTCTGGACAGCAGGAGTTGCCTTGCATGCTGCGTCTTGGCAATATGTCGCACCCGCGTATACTTAGAACACCGTCATAGGTGTTCGAGTACAGCGCTATACCTTACCCTCGCTGTCAATGCTTAGCCCTCAAGGCGATAATGCCACATCTACAAGGACATGGTCCAGTTTGCCGACTTCACGTGGGTTTTGCTTATCTGCGATCTGGCTATCTTGTAACCACTTCCAGAAAGTATAGCGAGCCTCAGCCGCGCTAGCACTCATTGCCGTCGAAATGTGCTGCGGTTTGCAGATACTCCGCATATTTGCGCAGGACTACACCTAGAACATTTACTGACGGGAAAGTATGCGTGGGTGATGAGCAGCGATGTATTGTATTCCAACCACTGTACTGTGAAGGTAGCACGAACGTTTGTCGTATTTGGCGTATTTTCTAGACGACTAATGAATTGTTAGCGAAGATTTAGACACTGAGTAATTCATACTAACGACCTTTAAGCGGCCTTAACTCATCCATAAAGTTGATCGCGGACGACGGCGCCATCTTTCGCGAAATAGTATAAATAATTTTTCTATTCTTCGTCATTTCACCAAGCTCGAGGAGTGGTTCAAGGCCCCGTTAAATTTTAGGATTCATTAGCTCGGGGCCGCATTACTGAACAACCGTTTGCTGTTTCACACAGCATCCGTTTTTCTTTCACGAGACAACCTCTGGCAACTTATCATGTATTAGGCCGAGCGTTTATCCGATTTACATGCATCAAATCGGCAGCAACCTGGAAATCTGTTGCCAGTACCTTTCATTCTTTTGCACTCATTTTTCTTTTCCAGCTTTGGGCACCTAAGAAAAACACAGTCGGTCACGATAAGCTCGCATTCTTTTCCTTGTAACGCGTACCCGCTAGAGCAGAGAAGATGTGTATTTTACAGCTGTTACAATAAACGAGCCCCATTTTGTCGAAAATTTAATGGCCTGTTTCTGAACCATACTGAATCAAAGCTGAAACTATTTGCCCTAGTTTATGACTTCATTTCAGCAATGAGCTTGCTCTTTGTGTATTGCTTCAGTGACACTTATTCTCTACAACAAATTCAACCGAAGCTTTTTGGCATAAGCTGTGAACTATTCGTATAAAGCATAAAAGACGAAAAATCCAATCGTTGGGATCACATACATTCAAGAAATCTCAAAAAATAACTTGCGAAACTGGCAAGAGATAAAGTTCTACGCACTCAGTTTGTGACCGTGTTAAATCATGAGTTGTAAATATTTCCGCAGCATCTCTTTGTTAAGGAAAAAATATGTATACTCTCATTCGATAAAACTTGATGATTCCGAGCGAGGCACCAGGCATCATCACAACCTTCTGTGAAGCCCCTAGTTTTGTCATTTGGGAATAAAAGATCGCCGAATCTGCAGGTACCTGGAATTTGTTGCACTGGATTCAAGTTCATGGCTGGTTGGTAGAACCTAAACACAGAAACTTTATGCACATTTATGCATTTGCATAAATTTTGCAATTAAGCATTGCTCTTTACCTCAAATAATGGTGACGTTCACTCAACTTTGGCTACCCTTTAACACGTGGTGGACCTCGCCTGCCTCTGCCATCTTATCATTCATGGTGCGGCAAATAGCGGGGAAGTCTATGGATACAGGGTGCGTCACATGCTGTCACAGGTTAATGCCTAATACCATGGTTGATTTAGTAGACCTATGAATTGGGCTAGTTGGTGGGAATTCATTTTCATGCGCTAAGTACTGTAGGACGCAACAGGAACGAAACCAACACTGGATATGGAGCGGACACAAGTGACACAGGGGAGCGCGAAATGCCACTGAATACAGTTGGTAGTTGGTACTTTCATTCATTTCTTATTATTAGAACACAAAATATACAACCTGTGTAATTCGTCAGCCAGCCAAAGCAAAGATGCTTTTGAGCGGATCAGGGCAATGCTTTGGTCTGAAGAGACAGTTTTGTGCTTCAATCAAAAGACACAATAGGAAAAATTACGTAAAGCAGGAATATAAAAGAAATATACATATATAGATAGACATTATCTTTATGTACCAATAACCCGAAGTCTGCGAAATCATCGATGCTTTTATGTGGACCAGTGTGTAGTTTCTCTCAGCAAGGCATAGTACGTTTTCTTTCGCTTTTCCCCATTCCTCATTTTCCGTTGTCCTCCATCGCTCGACTAATTTCTAATTGTTGTTCCTTCACAAGCAATAACGTAAGCAATTACATAATTCAGCAAAAAAAATATTGTCTGTACAGCACGACCCTCCATGCCATCACATGTATAGTAGTGAAATGTAGTAGTGAAATGTTTTGAAACAAAAAGAGACACGAAAAATAAACACAAAGTACACAATATCCTAGTCCATTTTATACAATAGTTCACGAAATGACATTGGAAAAAACTCCCATCACATCGTTTTCCCTTATTATTCCCAGTCGTTTGCCAGAACCGTGTGGTGTATGAATTTTTTCATTTTCCCGAGGGACGATACGTTGGTGACATCTGGTATTTGTTAAAGTATAACGGTACATAAAATGCCCTAATTTTACCATAGTTCGTGAACGCTTTAGCCTGAACGAATGTCTCATTCTTGCGCAAATCCCGAGTTTTTACGTTTTTTTTTAATGTTTCATCAAAATAATGCTTCGTAAGTGCTACCGAAAGAAAATTTGTTTAATATCAAATTTCCATGTTCTGCCATGAGCTTGCTGTGGCCAACAGCGCTGCTGTTTGTTTCGTATGTTATGTTATGCTTATTTTCTGTATTGCTCTATTTAACACGTTTAGCCTATATGGCGAGGCCAGTCCGTATATTGTAATGCCATATCCTAATAAAGTTTCACCCAGAGCCTTATAGGTGAGTTTTCTTAAGCGAAGAAAAATTAATCATGGTTGATAACAAAACCAATGGTAGGGAATCTTTCGCAGGGAATTTGTACGATATATTAATGATGTAAATCAGATCCTTTTATTCAACATCTCCGCACTTGGCCTTCATTTGAGCCTTTAAAGTGTTTTGGGTACGCTTCAATCACGGCTCGCAAGATATCCCCATGGAAATATTTCTCCATGCTCGCTCCAGCGATGGCTTCGGGCCATCATGCTGGTGTATTGACGTATGCGGGGCTCCTTTTGAAGAATAGCCTACACACAGAAGTTCATTGTGTGTAGGTCATGTTAGTTCGCCGGTCTTTTCTTCAGCGGGAATGGAATAGGGCATGTAAGGGCGACACCACTGCTGTGGTGTTGATTCGCGTTTCGATTGATGTGCTGGGGCGTCGTCCTGCTGCAAAGTCCAAGACCACAGGCGGAAGTGGGAATAAAACCAAAGCAGCAGGGGGCGTAGCTAGGGGGGGGGGGGGCTGATACCCCCCCCCCCCCGAAGTTTTTTCGTGCTGGCATGCACCGCCGACCAAAACCACTGGCGCCGGGAATCATTCTCGATTTTGTCTACAATGTCTTTTTCACGTTCGAACAGACATTTCGGTGCGACCATTGCGAATTCGGGCTGGATTTCGTGGCAACGCCCTTGCGCTTGGAGTCGCACTACGCAAGGGGCCCCATCAGAGCACAAAGTTGCAAGGGCTTTTCCATAGCGAGCGGGCGCGTTGCGGCATCGCGAAGCGGCCGCGGAATCTACGGAGCGCATGTATTTCAATTCCAAATCTTTATGGATATAAAGTTGTCATAAACTTTTGACGCGGGAGGTGCACTGACATTTCCAAAGGCATGCTTTAGATTTCCAATTCTGGAACTTTATTGGTTCAATGTTCTTATAAACTTGGGCCAACATGCGCGCACTGGAGCCCTCGTGTCCAAGCCGCTCCAGAAATGGAAGCACGCGCTCGCAATCCTCCACACACACGAAAATACTAAATATCACCGTGACTGTCAGCTGGTAGCTGATAATTTTTTGCAACCATTTTCAGGAAGCATGCCCAATGTGATCGATCAGCTGGACCAGGGCAGGCAAAGTAAAGTAGGAGAAAACGGAAGAAATTTAACTGTCTATTATTGAGGCACTTCTTTTTGCGGGCGACAAGGTCTGGCGCTCCGTGGCCATATAGGGTAGTAGAGTAGCAGTCTGGGTCAGTTGGTGCATACTGAATAGTAAAACCAGTCAAAAGACGAAGGACAGAGAAGAGACGTGGCACACAGGACGACTGGACTAACAACTGTGCTTTATTGAAGAACCCCGTCTTTCAGGAAAACCCGGCGAGCATGCGCAGCTCAAAAGCCGACACCCACACACGAACAAAGGTGATTGCAAAACGCCACGTAGCTAACGTCAGTGCGATAGGAAATTAAGTTCCTTCTGCATCAGTGAGACAGAGGTAGAACTGATGCAATTATCCCTTGCAAATTGATCTGGTAAGCTTCGAGAATTTCACGCTCCGTCTTGCCCTTGCCCCTACCAAGGAATTTAACATGGGAATGCGGCTGCGTCCCGCTTTTTTCAAGACAATGGCGAGGCAGATTTGCTCCATCAGAGGAATTCCAAGAATTGTAGTGTTCTCGCAGCCTCTCATTAATACACCGGCCTGTTTGACCGATGTAAACTTTTTCACAAATCAGCGGAAGCTCATACACACACGTGTAGCACAAGAAATGTAACCGTTGTCATGACACGCGGGGGTCTATTTCTGCCGCGCGCCACGCGTGAGCAAAGGCCTGAAAGTTTGCAGGGAGCAGAAAAAACAACGTTAACGCCCTGCCTCGCAGCAACTTTCTTGACGTGTGGGAGACCCTATGTACGTAGGGCATCACTTCAAGTCTATTCCGTTCAGCCGCCGTTGGGTCAGCCCTTTTTCGCTCTCGCCTCTTAATCTTTTGCAGCAACGTTTCTGCCACTGCCTTCAATAGCGCTTTTGGGAAACCAGCGGCCGCCAAACGATCGAACTGGTTGTCAAAACTTGATTTTATGCTGTGGTGGCAAATCTTTTGCAAGCCATTTCGAAAATTATTCATAGCAATCCCTCTCTTAACAACTTTAGAGTGTGCGGACGCGTACGGTAACAACGCCTTTTTACTCCTCGGCAAGAAGCACCAGCACACATGGCCATCGTCAAGAAACGTTAGTTCAATTTCTAAAAATCTAATCGAGTGGTTAGTAGGCAGTTCATGTGTGAAGCAAAGTGCACTCGAACAAGCCTTAAAAACCGTCAAGACCTGGTCTACTATGACAGGCAAGGAGTCATTCGGTGAAAGATATAAAATAATCAAGAAATCGTCAACATATCTGAAAACTTGGCACACACGTTATCAAGGAGAGAGCCTTGAAGTATGTTGTCAAACTTCGGTAAAAATATCTGGCATAGGACTGGTGCGACGCTAGCCCCTATACAGATTCCTTTCTTCTGTATGAAGAGGGAGCCCTTGAAAACTACTACGGTGGAGGAAAGGTACACTGTTAACAGTTCCAAGAACGCATCAACAGAGACTCCGCAAGCATTTTGGAAGGCGACTAGGCCATTCTGATCAATCAATTCACGCACCGCAGCAAACAGTTCACCATGAGGTATGCTATAAAACAAGTCCTCTATGTCCACAGAAAAGGCACTGTTGGCACCAGGAATGCCATTGCTGAGCATTTCAACTACTGCCGAAGCGTTCACTACACTGTAAGGGTCCGGAACGGAAAGAGACTCCAAGTGAAGCTGCAAAAACTGACCCACCACCTTCTGCCACGTGCCTGCCTCTGTAACGATAGCCCTTAACGGGCACTCTACCTTGTGGGTTTTTGCAGTGAAGAACACTTGGACATGATTTCCTTTGCATTTCTTCACCTTTTGAGACAGGGTTAACAAATTATTGGCCTTTAGGAAACTAACAGCTGAAGACTTCAGAATTGAGGGCTTCCCTTGCGTCGTGTGCGCCACGTCTCTTCTCTGCCCTTCGTCTTTGACTGGTTTTTACTATTCGCCATATAGGGACAGTGCTCCTATGGATTTAAGCAAAGCCCCCGCTGAAAATATTGGTATGTTCAGAGCGCTTCTTCGCATGACAGCTGATCGTGGAGATACATATCTGAAGAACCGTTTGAAAAGTTGCCCCAGTAATGTCTCGTATTTAAGCCCAGATGTACAAAACAAAATTATAGAAATTTGTGGTGAAATTATCAATGAAAGCCTAGTTGCAAAAGCAGGCTGCTTCTCCATACTTCCTGACGAAACGACGGACATCGCTAGAATCAAACAGCGTACTGTTTGTGCAAGGTACCTAAACAAGCATGCCAACGACATCGAGGGAGTGTTTTAGGTTTTAGCACCGGAATAGATGCCCTCTCTCATTGCGACTGCAGGTTCTATGTAGATGTGTACAAACTGCTGCAGATTCTAGTCACCCTTCCAGTGACCACTGCCAGTGCAGAGAGAATTTTTTTAAACTTCAGATTACTAAAAAAACTACTTGCGCTCTACAATGTCTGAGAAACGCATGGTTAGGCTGGCGATTCTATACGCCAGAGAGACGTCGGCATGAACGTGTCCGAAGTCATTGACCGCTTCGCTAACCTTCCCCGCCGAGTGAAGTTTCTCTTTTAGATAGCGAAGCAGCAAAAATCAAAGCAAGTAAAAAGCTTGTAAAGGCGTTTATCACTCACAGGTGTTAGGGCCAACCGTTGGGTCAGTTCAAGGAACCGCGAGCGCGAGCGGCGTAGTCCGAGCGATGCGCTGGAGAGACTGACCCACTAGACAGCGCTGGTAAGGATGCCCCACTGCATCGTCCCTCTTTTTCGCTACAATTACCCGGGGGACGAAAAAGGGAGCCGTCCGGCGACCTAACAGTTCGTCACTATTAGTAGGTCATAATACGGTTTGAGGCGCTCGATGTTGACAATGTCGCGTCCGCGACGGCGCATGTCCGACGATGGTTCAACGGGCTCTATCGCATAGTTTACGGGTGATGCACGCTCGACAATGCGGTAGGGACCTTCATACTTTGGCATTAACTTCGAAGACAGACCAGGTGCAGCGGAAGAAACTGAGAGCAACACAAGCGCTCCAGGAAGAAAGGTGGGCGCAGAGGCGGTGTCACCGCGAGTGTTCTTCTGGCGCTCTGGTCTTTAGAGGTAAAGGCCCGGGCGAGGTCGCGGCACTCTTCGGCATGTCTCACCGAATCAGAAATGGGCGCTCATTCAGATGCGTCGGGCCGGTATGGTAGCATGGTGTCGATGGTGTGCGATGGGTGCCGGCCGTAAAAAAGAAATATGGCGAAAACCAAGTAGTGCTTTGCGTAGCGGTATTGTACGCGTAGGTGACGAAGCGCAGAATGGCGTCCCAGTTCGTGTGGTCGGAGGAGACGTACATTGAGAGCACGTCACCGAGCGTACGGTTGAATCGTTCCATGAGTCCATTGGTTTGAGGATGGTACGCCGTTGTTGTGCGATGAACAACGTGGCACTCTTTGAGAACAGCTTCAACTACTTCGGAGAGGAAGACCCGTACGCGGTCACTGAGCAGCTCCTGGGGAGGCCCATGACGTAGGATGAATCGACGAAGCAGGAAGGAGGCAACGTCGCGCGCTGTAGCTGCCAGAAGCGCCGAAGTTTCAGCGTCTCGCATAAGATGGTCAACTGCCACAATGGCTTAACGGTTTCCAGCCGAAGTAATAGGAAGGGGCCCGTACAAATCTATACCGACGCGCCCAAAGGGCCGGGCGGGGTAGGGTAAAGGTTGCAGCCCAGTTGGCGAGAGGCAGGGTGAGGATTTCCGGCGCTGGCAATCGGGACAAGAGCGTACGAACTTTTGAACGGCTGTACATCCCTCGCGAGTAGTACCGCTGTTGAAGGCGCTGGTAAGTTGAAAACGCCAGCATGGGCACACTGGGGATCGGCGTGGAAAGCTGCGCAAATATCGGAACGCAGGCTGCGAGGCACTACTAACAACCACTGGCGACCGTCGGAGCTGTAATTGCGCCGGTGAAGCAGGTCCTCGTGAATGGCGAAATGGTGAGCTTGACGGCGCAATGGGCGGGTTGTTGACCTGGTCGATGGATCAGAGAGCCAGCCTATAATCGACGCAATCCAGGGGTCCTGCGCTGCTCGGAAGCGATGGTGCGAAGGTCGATGGAAGACACGGTCAACCGAGATACATTGTTGTCAGCCAAGGGAGAGCGCGCGAGGGCATCGGCGTCCGAGTGGTGTCGCCCGCTGCGGTAGAGTACGCGGATGTCGTAGTCTTGCAGGCGAAGTGCCTAACGTGCAAGACGGCCGGACGGATCTTTCAACGACGCCAGCCAACATAGTGCGTGGTGGTCCGTGATGACATCAAATGGGCGGCCATACAAATATGGCCGGAACTAATTAAGAGCCCAGATGATCGCGAGACATTCTTTTTCAGTCACGGTATAATTATTCTCGGCTTTCTTAAGCGTTCGGCTGGCATAAGCAACCGCATACTCAGGGAACCCTTGGTTGCGTAGCGCGAGGACAGCGCCAAGACCAACACCGCTGGCATCTGTGTGTACCTCTGTAGGAGCCGTCGGGTCGTACTGGCGCGAAATTGGGGGAAGCCAGCAAACGACGAAGACTTGTGAACGCCTCGTCGCACTCTGATGACCACGAGGTGAGGAGCCCGTTGCCCCCTAGGAGCTTCGTCAGGGGCGATACGATGGCGGCGAAATTCCGAATGAAGCGTCGGAAGTAGGAGCACAGACCGATGAAACTGCGCAATTCTTTGATGGACGTTGGCTTGGGAAACTCGGCAACGGCGCGAAGTTTGTCGGGGTCTGGGAGAATGCCGTCCTTGGGTACCACATAGCCAAGTATCGTGAGTTGCTGCGCAGCAACCGTAGGTTTAATTGTAGGCCGGCGTTCAATAAACACGTCAACACACGCCGAGGCGTTCGAGGTGCGTGGTAAAGTCAGGCGCGAAAACGACAATGTCGTCAAGATAGCACAAACATGTGTGTCACTTAAGCTTTGCAGAACTGCGTCCATCATGTGCTCGAATGTCGTGGGCGCATTGCAGAGTCCAAAAGGCATGCTGTTGAACTCGTACAAGCCGTCGGGCGTGATAATGGCTGTTTTCGGCCGATCTACTTCTTCCATGGGCACTTGCCAGTACCCGGAGCGCAAATCCAGAGATGAAAGAACTCGGCTCCTTGCAAGCAGTCAATTGCGTTGTCTATGCGTGGCAGGGGATAGACGTCCTTGTGAGTGATCTTGTTAAGCCGGCGATAATCGACGCAAAACCTGACGGAGTCGTCCTTCTTTGTAACAAGGACGACAGGCGAAGCCCATGAACTTTTAGAGGGTCGAATTACTTCGTGGCGAAGCATGTCGTCGACTTGCGCGTTAATCACACGACGGTCGCTGGCAGAAACGCGATACGGGCGTTGTCGCAATGGTGGGTGAGAGCCAGTGTCGATGTGATGCTTACAGGTGAAGTCCGACCCAGGGAAGCTTGCCCCATGTCGAAAGATGAACGAAATTCTTCCAAGGGGGACAGCAGCTGGGAACGCTGGGCCGCTGTAAGGGTTCCAGCGATGGAGGAACCAAATGCATCTGTGGGCAATGCGTCAGATTTTGAACCAGCACTGAGCGTATGGTAGGTTGCGTAATTCGGGTAGTCGGGCACGTCGATAACTTGCACGTCGTCGATGGCTTCCACGGTACCAACACATTCTCCTCGGAGCAGCATGACAGCGTATGGGCACGGGTTGCAAACGAAAATTGCGCTAGTGCCCTTGGTGATGTCCACAGTCGCAAAAGGTAGCAACAGGCCCTTCCTTGCGAGGAAACGGCCAGATGGCGAAAGTAATGCAATGGCGTCCGAGAGGCCACTGCAGTGCATGGGCACGATCATTGAGGCGTTGCATGCAACCTGAGTGTCGGCTTCGACGATCAGCTTCCTGGAAAGCGACGGAGCGTCAGTGGGCGTCAAATCTAGCAGCGGCGATAGTTCTATTTCGGCCCGTGCGCAATCGATAACGGCATTGTGGCGAGAGAAAATCCTAGCCAAGAATGACATCGCGAGAGCAGGAGGAAACGATGAATTCTATGGTGTATACAACGACCAACGTTCTACACGATCACTGCAAGACACCAAGGGTCGAATATACTGAGCACTGGCTGTGCAAAAGAATAGTCCGGACAGGGGCGTCGTGACTTTCCGAAGTAAGCGGCAAAGTGTAGCGTCCATAACACATACGGCTGCTCCTGTGTCCACCAGTGCAGACGCGCGGACACCGTCGACAAACACGTCTATCACATTGGATGGACTGCAATGAGGACTTGTGCACTTCGACGTTTTCGCAGCCCTTGCCTCTTGGACTGCGACTGCTAGTTTTCCTCATCCCGAGGGGCGGCACGAGGCCACATCGGCGATAACGAGCGCCGGCGAGGAGATGAGGAACGGCGGGTGTTCGGCAGCGGGCGGTTTGTCGGTGACACACCGGATGGTGGGTCGTAATATGGACGGGGCGAACGGTTGGTCATGGATGATTCGACGCTGGGCGGCTGCACACGATTACAGAAACAGGCGACGTGACCGGCGTAGCCGCAGGCAAAGCATTAGGCCGGTTGTCAGATGTACGCCACCGGTTCGCTGTAGCTGGTCCCGGCAACGTCGTAGCACGCCCTGCATGGAGCGTGTGGTGATAGGATTGTATAACGGGCTGCACTGGTGGCCGAGCCACGATGTCGGCACACGTGATGGGCACATGAGCAGAGAGTGGTTGGGGCTTCACGACGACTTCAGCGTAGCTCAGTGGTGCTGGTGCCGGGGCCTGTGTGGGTGGTGCCACGACCTCGGTAGAGCTCAGTGGCACAGGCGCAGGAACGTGGTGGCGTTGGTCGGCGATTTCTTCATCGCGGCGATTTCGGACCTCGGCGATTTCATGCTCGATGGCGCGGCGGAACGGAGGCATGATAGGCGAAGCAGGCTATGGGACATGCGGCGGCGGAGCAAAGGGTACCAAGGAGAGTTGTCGTGCTACCTCCTCCCGAATGAAATCTTTCATGTCCGCAAGCAGTGCGGTCTGGTTGTAGGTGGTAGCCAGACCAACGATGTGATCGTCGCGTGATGAAGAACGACGAGTCAACGAGCGCTGCCTGCGTAGCTCCTCGTAACTTTGGCATGACGTAACGATCTCAGTGACAGATTGCGGATTGCGGAGATGCGTCCTGAGACATGGTTGAAGAGAGGGTACGGGATCGTAGCTCCAGGATGTGTTCGAGCGTAGCACTCTCCACCACTTGTAAAGGCGTTTATTGTCTCAGGCGTTAGGGCCAACCGTTGGGTCAGTTCAAGGAACCGCGAGCGTGAGCGGCGTAGTCCGAGCGATGCACTGGAGGGACTGACCCACTAGACAGCGCTGGTAAGGATGCCCCCACTGCATCGTCCTCTTCTTCACTACAAGCTCTGTTCCTTCAGGTCCATAAACTCGTAATTATGAAAACATACGACAGTTCATTAGCTTTTAAAGTCGCAGAAAATTTCACTGTTCATTCTAACAGCATCATTATCAAAAGTATCATGCGAACATGAAAATTCCGAGGACATCAATAACCAATTTTGACCGACCTTGCTCATTGAAAGCCCGGCTCACGCGGCGTTTCACAACAAACACACTCGGATGTTGGGTAGTTCAACTTGCCGCATGATCTGTGCTTTTCGTTTGGCCTTTACTTACTTTTTAGCTACCAGCTTTTACTTCTTTTTTGAACCGAAGCAATACCCTTTTTTAATTTTGGGTGCAGAATATTTGTTGGTGCTCTGCAGGCAATTAAGTTGCACATTTTCGTACTGATTTCTGCATTATTCCTTTATTATTCTACCCATATTGTGTGGTCGCGACCGCCGCATGGCCCAAGTACATATCACTATTTATGCGAGCATAGTTTTGTTCTTGCCTGGATTGTCTGTTTTCTATGCGAGAAGTTTACTATCTGTGACTGCGCAACATGTTTATTTGTCTTGTTTGACGCATATAAAGTGACGTTTGCTTAAATAAGTAGAATTATAGGAGACTAATATGTTTATTGAAATATCTTGTTTCGGGGTTTTCTCTATACAAGCAGTGAACTTTGTTTCCAGTGACACTTTTTTGCCCTTTATCAAGTTGTATTTTCGCATTTGTATATTGCATTCTATCTTGGCATTTCCAATGTATATTTTGCAGAACTCCTGCTTTTATATGTACTCACTGTTGCGACTATAATCTCGGTGTAATTACAATACACGACTGGTAACAGCTGCTTCTGCGCAATCTATTGCAACGAAGGACAGCATCATTGAGGTTCTTCCTTGGCCATTGCATATGTACAAAAAAGTAAACAAGGTTCTTGAATGACAAAGATTCATCAAAATATTTAACCTCAACTTCTTCTTTTCAAGGCCTTTACGTTTTTCATATTAGCCAAATGCATTACTTTGCTGGTTCGAACTTATACGTACAGTTCTAAAGTTTGTGATATTTTGTTTACTGAAAAAAACGCGGAAGCATTGGTATCAGTTATTTCTGCCACAATTTTTCGCGCTCATCGCGCTTTGTCAGTGGTCAGAGCGACGGTCCGCTCGCGTTATCAACGGGATCAGCTGGCCGTGAGCGGTGGATGATAAGACTAGTATAGAATAAGTCATGAGGCATCGCTACAAGATACCGGCCCTGAGAATTTGTTCCAAGTGGTTATGCCTTGCGAACTCAGCAGCTATACTCGGCAACAGCTTTTCTTGACATTGGAGCGAAGGCTACGGAGGCGGGGCCTCCGCACATTTGTGTTACTACGCAAGTAGTCCGGCAGCTTGCAGCCGATTTCTGTTCCAGTTTCGGTTTTCGCTGGCTCGCAGCGCCAGTGTGTTTAGCAAAACGTATGCATGCAAAATGGGAACGTCCGAGTTAAACTTTGATGAGTGTTCATACATGGAGCTAATTACTGTGCTGTATATATACTGTACACAGAAAATTTTCCGCTGTTCAGAAGGTTTTCCCAGCATTGAATAATGCTGGGAAAACCTAAGCAGTGAAGCTTAGGTTCCGTGTTCAGTCAACAAAAAGTGTGGCAGCCCAGGATACGGGTACGCGCCACACGTGATCGAATGTTAACGTTTACAGTATTAAGCCCTGGTACAGGCGAAATGGAAGGCCGGTTGCGGCACGATCTTGCCACGCGCGTGTCTTGTTTCAGTTTTGCTGTATTCGGTTTACGCCCACAAAGACTGTCAGCAATGTGACTGCGCCACAATGACTGCCCCTTAGTGTTCGAGAAGCTTCACAATTGTAGTAGATCGTTTTGTTAAGATTGCGCGCAAGACGCGAACAGTCAAGCTTATTTCAGAGTTTGCGCGACCACCAGTGATAAGGCTGGAAAGTTCCATGCGTGATGTATAAAAGACGGCGCGTCTCAACGATGATCAGCTTTTCCACGGCCGATGCTGTACTCGCCGCTATCAGTGCCAGTGTGTATTGCTGTAATCTGACTTTTCGTTTACTGGCCGACTGCTACCGTCGTCAACGTCACGACCCGCGACAAATAATAGCTATGCAAACTATGCAAGGTGACGAATGTCGCCAAGCACACACCACAGCTAAAATACGCAAATACCATGATGCCGCTGAATTGGAAGATTTTAAGAGAGCTTATGATAATTGAATAGACTGATACAGATTTTTTATCGAGCTTCGCTGGTCAAGCACCTTCATGTAGTGTGATGGCCGTCGATGTTTTTTCCATCCCTGTGCATGCAGTATGTGAGAGATTGTCCATATTAATAATTGTTATTGGTAGAAAAAATAAAGAATGCATAAAAACAGTTCATTGTTTTATTGCATCACAGCCATACGCGAAAATTCTCCAGGCCCGTGTATTTAGATTTAGGTGCACTTTAAAGAACCCCTGGTGGTCAAAATTTCTGGAGCCCTCCAATACGACCTCTCATAATCATATCGTGGCTTTGGGACGTTAAACCCCATCAATTATTATTAACATAACATTTTGCACTTGTGGCACAGAACGTGATAGCCATTACTTTTTGGAACTCCATGTCGACATAACATTTTGCACTTGTGACCAGAACATAACCATTACTCGTTGCTGGCACTCCATGTCGACATAACATTTTGCACTTGTGATCAGAACATGATAACCATAACTCGTTGCTGGAACTCTGTCAACATAACATCATTGCGCTTGTGGCACAGAACGTGATAGCCATAACTCGTTGCTAGCATTGCTTGCCATAAGAACCATTTATAATAAACAAATCAAATAGGTAAGAGCAGGAACACATTGATAACGAAGAATAAGACGGTAGAATACATTAGGAAATGAGTAAATGGAAAAGAAAACAATGACAAGAAGCGGTATCACACTTTCAGGTCCCATTGAGACAGCAATGAAACAAGGCATCGAGCACTATTGGCATGAAATCACACAGAAAACGAACATAATTTTGAACACTTCAATCCTCAACTAAGAAATGTGGTTCTCGCTGATGCAGCGCATAATGTAAAATTTCACGGCCGTGATACATCACATCACAGCCGCCGTGGCAGTACAGTGCACAGTACACGGCCGCTGACAAAAAGCACAGGTTTGAGCCTGTCGCATTTCGATAGATCAGAAATGCCAGGCGCCCGTGTACTTATGTTTCGGTGCATGTTAAACAACACCGGGTGGTCAAAACTTGTGCAACCCTCTAGCACGGCATGTCGCATAATCACATCGTCGTTTTCAGTTTCAGTTTATTATTCATTCAGGATACATAGTTGGTTGTTAGTAGTATACCGGCGAGGGTCCCAAAGTCATACGACTGCAGCGGGACCCTCGGTTAACAAGATTGGTACAAAATGATTATTGATAGATAAGTTAAAGTTAAGTGATAAGTTAAAGAATGATAAGTTAAAGGTGGACCAGTTATACCCAGTGATTCTAGTTTAGTAAATAAAATATCATGATTAACGGTGTCAAAGGCTTAGTGAAATCAAGAGATACAGAACCGACAAAATCGCCGTTGTCAATGGAAGACTTTAAGAAATCGGTTAATGATATAAAGCTAGATTGGTTGAACTACCTGCACGGAAACCGAATTGGCAAGGATTTAGCAACTTAACTTTGTTAAGGTACTTGTTAATGCGTTTCAGAAATAATTTTTCAATAATTTTGCTAATTGAAGACAAAATAGAGATAGGGCGATAGTTTAGGACCTCTGTGATATTACCTTTTTGTGCACCGGGATTAACTTAGCCTTCTTGAGGAGCTCGGAAAGTAACCACATTTAAAAATGAGATTAATTATATTGCTTAATGTTTCCGCAATATATGTAGCAGCGAGCTTCAAGTAATATGCAGAAATATTATCCAGCCCGGCGCTCGAGTTAGATTTAGGATTGTAGAACACACTTCATCAGGGGTGACGGGAAAGAGAAAAATGAATGTTTACAACGGGTAAGAGGATATGAAGAAGCTACGGGCCTATTAGTATATCTCATGGAAGTAATCACTAAATGAGTTAGCAATGCCGGTTGCCTCAGTATAGATTTGTTGTTTATAATTTATTTTATCAATTATTCTACTAACTTGTTGTCTATTTAAAAGTCATTGAAAAGTTGCCATTTTTCTTGGGGTTATTTATTGCCTTACAAAATTCTTTATCATAACAAAGTCGTCTTGATTTTTTCAGAAGGTTATTCAACATATTACTATTTTTATACCTAAGTTTTAGGCCCGGATTCTGAAACGCTCCTTTCCGTACTAAGGACGTCTTACACGCTGTAAGGCGACCTGGCGTCAATTCTGAAACGTCCCTTACTAAGGCGCACCAAGTTAGGGCCTCCTTGGTGCTTCCTCACGCTTAGGAAGCCGGCATGCTACCTTCATGCTTCCTAACCGCGCTCCTCTACCTGAACGTATGCTTCTCCGCAGGACTTTGCACGCGGTACGCTCGGCTTGGATAGGTGCCGTGCGCAGCCAACGCCGCGGCAGCCAGCCGCCGTGTATTGACGTCCAGTTTGGCTCCGCAGACTGCGCTTTGTGTCATTTCTTTTGTAATTCCGTTTTTCTGTGAAAGCGAGCGGCGAGAATGACGGCTTGCGATATTCATCCGAAGACGATAGCTTCGAAAGTATGCAAGGTTTCTTCGGCGTGCAAGTGAACTTCTTTACGGGACTGTGTACAAGCCTCCGCCGTTGACTATAGTCTGGCATGTGATTGACAGGCATTATCCACTGGAACACTACAACGAAGTGGAGTTGCCCGGTATCGTTTTCCAAGCGAGCTGTTGCAACCACACTGACAGAGCTGCAACTACTTTGTAACACTGACAACAGAGGAGCGCCGCTACCTGCTCTGTTGAAGGTCCTCATCGCACTGCGTTTTTACGGAACGGGTGCCATGCAAACTGTTGTAGGGGACCTTGTGTGTGTATCCCAACCCTCTATATACCGATGCGTTTGAGATAAGACACAGCTGACATGCCTACGTCTGTATCCAAGTACGTTCGGCTGCCAAACGCCAGTGAAGCGAGGTCAGTCGTGACTAGGTTCTATGCCATTGGAGGATTCCCCGGGGTTACTGGGTGCATAGATTGTACTTATATACCTATTAAAAGCCCCGGTGTAGACGACGCAGAAGAGACGGAGGAGAACGAGCCGCACGCTCGAGAAGCATCGTAAGTACGAAGTGGCCAGGCGAGTGGATTCAGATGAGGATAGCAACCGAAACGTGTTCAAGTCACTGGACGACAACCCCTTATCCTCCCGCCTCACCGACCATCGGCCGTCTTTGTGGCAATTGAGAAACAACAAGATGAAGACTTTCACATAAATACGTTACCATTTAATGTCTAGTCTTTAATATAACCATAACTTAACGAGAGGTAACAACCAAACCTAAACATTCAGACGTACGAAGCTAAATGAAAAAGACGTAACTGTAGAGAGGACCAAGCTAAACAATAGATTAATCGTACCTCTAGCTACGCACACCCAGGCATAACTGAGTTAAGCCACAGCCAATTTTTCTTCCTCCGTGAAATAAGTTTTGCCCGGCATGGCAAATACACACACACGCACGAAACAAAACGCAGGCCAAAAAGAAAAGAAAGTGACGCCTGACCAACCGAATGTCAGATGCTGCCAAAGTTGCTAGGCTGAGCTTGCTTTCCTGCCATGTGCATCATTTTTGAGCTATTTTACGTCATTGACGAAAGAAATGGTATTTATGCCCTTATATAGAAGTAGAAATGCAATTATAACAGCACCGGAAGTTTATTTTGGCAATTCATTAGAAATTTTGCATATTTTCGTAAGTAATCTCAAAACCAGAAGCCCGTAACGTTCCACTCCCTTCGATGAGGCTTAAAGTCCCTAGATTTTAAGCAAAAAAAATTATCTAGGCACTTTAGTGAGGCGCTCCTTCCGCAGGGAAGGTAAAAGGAAGCTTTTAGAATTCGCGATGGCCTTCTGAGGGCGCCTAACGTTTAGGTAGCATGAAGGACTCCTTGCGTAAGGTAGGGAACGGTCTAAGGTTAGGAGCATTTCTGAATCCGGGCCTTACACCACGTTGAATGGCTGTTTTTTAGTTTTCCTGTAGAGATTATCTTTCTTTCGCATGCTAGTTAACAAACCTTCGGTTAGCCATGGATTATGGGGAAACGTAAATACTTTCTTGCAATTGACAGTTTTAGCGTTAGCATACACCGCTTTAAGAAACAAGGAGCAGAAATTGTCTAGTGCTTTTTCAGGATCACGCAAGTTGCTAATGTAAGTCCAGTCAGTGCCGTGAATTGTATTGATAAAGTTATCTTGATGCAAGCTAGAAGTAAAATGGCACGTGTTATTGCGAGGCGGTTTAGCAGCGAAAGTTGCAAATACGGGAAGATGATCAGTGATAAGCACATCAATTACACCTGCGTGTGGCGTTGGTGTTATATTGCTTAAAACATGGTCAAGAAGAGTACCAGTTCCATTGGGTGAAAATCCAGTAGGGGATGAAATTAGTGACTCAAGCCCGAAACCCATAAAGCAATCACTGTATGCTATTGTGCTGTTGCTATTAGTATCCAATAAATTAATATTTATATCACCAACCAGCACAACTTTCTTGTTTTCAGCAGAGATTAAATTGAGTACTGCGGCGACATGATGTAGAAAATCCGGGATAGAAAAGATGGGGAACGGTAAATGCATGCAATGATCTAGTTATTCAGATTGCTGGAAGGGGAAAAGTTAGCCTCAATCCACACGGATTCACAGTTCAAAACATTTAAAGACAAGTCAAACCTACGCTTGTACTTAATATCAGACGATATAAATATAGCCGAGCCGCCATAGCGGCCAGACTCACGGTGACAATATTCTGACTTGTACGAGCGAAAACCATACAGATTGCCATCACAAGAGCCCAGCCACGTTTCAGTAATACACAGAAATGAAAAGGAATGACATAGCGATTCATTAAACGCAGTAATGCTGTCATGGTTTTTGCAAAAACTACGCGCATTGATGTGCAGTAAAGAACAGGCAGAATTAGCTAGTAACGCTTTTGCTTCCTCAGATGAAAGCAATGCCATGATGATATGAAACAAACATGAAATAGGGAAGATAAACTGGAGACATCAGTGTCACGTGAATACGTTAAGATCAGATTCCGCATTTATCCAAAAGACCCTGCTGTCATCAGACTTACGGGCCTTGATATGACAATTCTCAGTCCAGAGGAACCGCCATTTCTTTTCCTTCTTTAGCGAAAGCGCTTTTCTAAACAGTTTCTTATTGGTCATAGTAAGATGTTCGTTGACAAAATAGAACTATCATTGTTTCAGACATCCCGATCTTGGACGTACGCAGACGCGCTTTACGCGCTTTGCGAAGGAATTCATTTTCTTTTCGCGTGAACAAAAGCGCGCGATAATGCTTTTTCAGCTGTTCTGCTGGCCACACGGTGAACTGCGTCGATGTCTGTCGATGAACAGGGCATTGAATACTTCTCCGACGGTTTTAAATATAACTGTGCAATCTTCGCTTGTGTACAAGGAACACCTTTGATTTCGACATTATTCAGTCTGCTGTATGGCTCCATATCTGCAATCCTCTTGGCGAGCTGCTCATTTTCGGCCCTGAGCGCTTTGAATTGACCAGTTCATCGACCGGCGCACGCACTGAATCATACTGGTCACTCATGTGACGCACACTGTCCACAAGTGAGCCAAGGTTACCAAGACCCTCAACCCAAGATCATCAACAAGGTTATCCAGTTTAGCATGAGCAGGGACTCAAGGTGCTCAATTTACTTAGCAAGTTCAGTATTAGTAGGCATATTGCAATGCAAGCAAAAACCACAAGGCAAAACACTATGAGCAGCAGCCGCAGATGAGTAGTAACATGGACGAAGAAAATAGTATGAGGACCAACCTGTAGCGGAGAGAACAGATTCTTAGTAGTCCAGTTGCTACGACCGCTGCTCAAAAGTGTCCAGGTGCGTTGGTAGCTCCGTTATCTACCTCCGACGCAGCTAGCGCAGGCGTAGTGGTGGCCAAGGGCAGAAGAGCAGCACGTGCGAGCAACAGAGCGATAAAGGTCGCACAAGGCTACGATAGCGAAGGCGATGACAATCTTCCGGTAGCGACGTAGCGCAGGCGCAGTTGGGCACAGGAGAAGGCTCAGCGGGGTGGCACGTGCAGGCACGGGCGTAGCTGCGCACGGTTGAATGCTGCACGGCAGGAACCACTCGCTCGACAATACCAGTCTGTAGCGGAGAGAACAGATTCTTAGTAGTCGTCCAGTTCCTACGACCGCTGCTCAAAAAGTGGCACACAATATCCCAAGCATTATTATCACATCACGGTACGTAATCATAACATAAATGAAGTGAAAGGAAACATAGAGATCAGCAGATTAAATTAAATGAAGTCAATAAGCAATAAAAGTGTAAATAAATAGCAGTGACTGAAGAACCTCAAAAGCAATATCACAGTTTCTGGTTAGACACGCGTGTAATCCTTTGGTTGAAGCTTTGAAAAAGCACGCATGGAGATGCTCATGGCAGTTCATCAATTCCGCTCATGTCAGAGCTGCTCGACTCATCAGAAGTACTCGAATCTGTGCCCAAAGAAATTATGAGACTTTCTCTTTGGCTGTCTATAATGCCATCCCGCTCCCATGCCTCATCCTCAAGCCTTATCGCGTGAGTGCACTCTCGGAACCAGTTCTGCGGGGTCACACCTGCGATTCCTTCCAGCAGCAGCTTCTCGACTGAATCGATCTTGAACTCAATGTTCTTCGAAGCAACATAGCCTTTGACCTGGCTGCACACGAGCTCTATTGGATTGAGCTCGCAGTGGTAAGGAGGCAAGCGCACAACCTCATGACCGGCAGCGCTTGGCAAGTGTGTCAATCTGGTAAGCAAGGAACATGTGCTTATGCTGCTTAACGAGCTGCAGCAGTTCGCTCTTCAGTTGGTCATCCGAAAAAGGGATACTTTTCGATTTCAACCAGCACTGGACGTCGGCTTTTCGCGATGATGAACTTGGCACCTTTTCAACTTGAGCACTGTGATACGACGCATTATCCATCACAATCACACTGCGTGGCTTGATGTTCGGTAGCAACTGTTCAACAAACCATTTTTGAAAATGCGCAGCATCCATTTCTGTGTGGTAATCACCAGCGCCCTTCTTTGCACGAAACACTAGGGCGGCTCCATCAACAAAGCCTTCCGCACTGCCAGCATGCAAAACAATTAGGCGCCCTCCTTTACCGCTCGGTGCACGGAGACCTGTTGAGAGGCCTTGATGAAATGCGCCTTGCGGGACATCACTTTGGTGTCTGTCCATACCGTCTCCTTCGTGTGGCCAGCGTTTACCCAGGTCTCATCAAGGTAGTATATGGTCCTGTAAAAGAAAAGAAATGAGTCGTATAGTTAAGAGCTTACCTTTACTGGCAACAGCCCATTAATAAACCAGCGGCCTTGATTCAAGGTTATGCCTCTGTTACAGCGAAGAATCCACTGACAAAACCCATGTGAATACATATAGCAAAGATGAGCTGGCAGAACGTCCCCTGAGAAAGACTGAAGCGAATGTTTACAAAACATGTTTCAGGCTGCTCATAAAAGCTAATGAGGCCACATCCCCAATTATGTGCACAGCATAATCGCTGAATAAAATTACCAATTCTTTTCTTCAAGTCATTTAGATTCCTTGCTCCTACGCGGAAAAAAGGCATTAAATCTTCCCAAACAATACGACGGGAAATTCTGCAATAGCGAAACGCTCAGTTACATCTTCGGCACAGATCATCACATCCTCGGCTTATATTATTATGCACCGTACAAGCGCAAACATGAACAGCTACCTTACTTTACTGGGGAATTTCGCTGCGACTTAAGTTCGGATTATGTAAGGCTTTCGATCACTCGCGTAAACAGTACACGTTTGGCGATCACTGATACAAAGCATACCTCGTTTCGCTCACCATTCGCGTCTACACTTTTACCAACAAACACGCGCAACGAAAGTTTGCAGAAATTAAAAGAACGCAAGAACTTACCGCTGCCGCCTCTGCATTTCTCGGATTGTTCGGAAGTGCTACTTTCGACGCCAAGCATTGATGTCGTCTCTTTCGAGCAATGCGGAATTCTTTTTTCTCTTTCGGAAGAGAAACCCCAAGTCGTTCAGCATTCGTTGCATCGTGCGATTGCTGATCGTCGGCATGTCCATGTCAGGGTCGCTGATCCCGTCGTTGCGTAGCTGTGCATATGCGCCGCAATGCTGCCAACGCAAACGTGTCATAACGCAGCAGCCTCGCCTTGGCGGTCATGCGTTTCCCAGCTTCGCCCGAGACCGAGAAATCCAGTTCTTATGCTTTGGAGAGGAGAGTGGGGCCCGCAGAGCTTCAGCCTTGATTCGAGTTGCCGTTCGCATACTCACTCCGGTGAGCACGGCGACAGTCCGGCACACAGAATTCGTCGACCCCCCAGCTCGGGCGGACGGCGCCTTACTCCAGCGCAGACCCACTTCTTGTCACACTTAGAGTATAGCCTCCTCGGAGAACGAAAAGGGGAGTTTGCGGTCACACACGGTACCGCTGCAGTGCCTAGTATATTCTAGGCACTGTAGTACCGCCGGCACCGGGGACGCCATGTTTACTGCGAGAGCAAGCAGCAGGCGTGCGAAAAACGTGGTGCCGTCCAAGAAATAAAAAAAAATAAGGCACACGATAACTTTTTATCCATGAACAGCTTACCATACTTGTTCTATATTTATAATTAAGAAAGTTTTATTTATTCGGGTCAAGTAACTCTTAGAATCAGAAAATAAAATTGGTACTATTTCCTGGCGCGTGCGCATGCAGGCGGTTCGACTCTGTAGCTTCCACAGTGCTGTCAAGGAAAGCTGTCGCCGAGTATAGAATTCATAGATTGAAATATGTGCCACTATATAATAATTTAAAAGTTAATTAGCGTAATATTGTTAATTATTCAATTAGGCGTTTTGATTTCTCGTGGAATCAACAAGAACGATGGAATCAACCACCTCATCGATTAGTTTAGATCAAGGATTATAATTGTGCTATCTGCCACAGTCAATTTTTAATAATTTGGTGCAGCGAAAATGAAACACCCTGTATAGCCATCTAAGGCTTTCGCCTTAGAAAAACAAATTTCTGCGGCAGTGAACATAACTCTACCAGGCACCTGCACGCAAATGCGCAAATGGACTCGTAAACTGAAGCCAACCGAGATTAAGGATGTCAATCATACGACTGCATATCCTGAAACATGCGCCCATCACCCCCATTTAGCAAACTTACATTATTCTTTGAGAATCAGTTTTCGAGAATGAAGCAAATAAACGGCATTACAATTGCTTTTACAAGACGCCCGGCGAAGCCGCATGACAATTCGATCGGACAAAAAGTTGGACGAGGATAAGATGTACGGAAGGGGGGGGGGGGGGGGGGAGGCCGCTCTTTCGAGATTTTGCACGCGCTTTCTCGAAGTGGGACTGAGCACCTAAAGCCTATCAATAGCAGCAAAACTGCTCTTTCACAGTCGACTAGCTGGCCGCTCGTCTTATACGCGCGGCGGTTATCAGATCAGCCATTCCCGATTCGCCCTCGGCCAGGCCCGACGGCGAAAGCTGTTGGCGTGGTCCTGTTTTTTTTTTTCTTTTTCTTTTTTCGTTACGTTATTCTGTTATCGTCCAATACACTTCGTGCGTCATCGTACAATTTCGAATTTTAATGGCACGTAAAGCCCCTATATTTAAAAAGTAGCGCCATTCTTAGATCTTGCCGCCACCGCGCTCACCCCGGCGCTTCCTCCTCGCCCTCTCTTAGCCGCCTCCTGTCGCCCCAGCCTCCTCCTCCCCCATTGGCCAATCCGTGTCACGTGGAAGGTCGCGTCGCGCTTAGTCACGCTTTTCTATATGTTTTTCTTTCCAGCGCGCTCCGACTGCCATTCTCGGGCCTGTGCGACGAAAGTGCTGTACGCACAAAGTGATCAAACGTGTTAGGGACAAGAACTTCGTTGTGATGGCATGCTGCTGCGCCTGAAGTTGCCGCAACCGACAAGGCGCGGGCTAAATGCTTTTTTTGTTTACCATCCGGCGAGCGCAAACGCTTGCTGCACACTTGGTATTTGCGCCGTCTCGCATCGTCGCGTTGCTACTGCCAAAACGGCATTATTAAGGCCAGTTACTGACTGACGAAGCAAAATCGCACCTCAATAACTGCTCCAGGGCGCGATCCAAGTTTTCCGCGGATCTCCTCTTGTAGCGCGTTAGCTGTCGTGTGCCACGGCAGGCCCGACGTACGCGGCGCCACTGCCGATATCGCGCCTCAATCTCGCTGGCCGCGCCGAGCGCGACAGCGGAACGGAGGAGGAGGGAAGCGGATGGCGCTACTTTTTATATAGGGGTTTTAATGGCACGTACACACTAGCGACAAAACACGCGCCGCGAAAGCAGCCGCGAAACAGGTTTTTCTTGCCGCGGCAGGGATCGCTCCTGGACCGATTTTTTGCGGTTTGCCGCGTGCCGCGGATGAAGGAGACCAATAAGAGCGCTTCCGTGACGTTCGCGCGGGAATGTGCCATGCGGACCTGCCCGACCGCTTGTTTCGTACTCGCGTACGGTATTAGCCGGAAACTCGTTTTGCACTATCATCTGCACGCGTCAGCTCCCGGATAGTTCGATAAGGGGAGAGGAGTCTAGTCTGTCCCGTGATTGCCGCAGCGGTGCGCCGCCGGTTGGTGTGGCCGCCCTGCCGCTGCTGCGTTTTGCCGCCGGCGGCGCGCCGCGCGCGTTTTGCCGCTAGTGTGTACGTGCCATAAAGGTCCGTATGCCACGTGGTGTAAAAGCTGCTAACTAAAGGCAATGTCCGGAATTGCTGGGTTGAATTTCATTATTTCCATGTTTGAGAACCATCGGAAAGAATGACGGCTACTCCCTTGAGGAGCATCGGAAAAGAGAAACTCTTACCCTCCACTCGAAATGCTTCTTGAGGGCGGCTTTTCGTTTCACAAATCGCCCTTCCCTCGAAACGCGCCTTGAGTGAAGGAAAGCTCGAGCGTTTTACTCGAGAATCTCAAGGTAGCCTCGCAGTTACCTCGAATCGCTCCTTGAGTGCAGTGCAGTAGTGAGCAAACATGGCTGCGTTGTGATCTGTCACTCGCCTCGTAGGCTTTTTCAGATGGACGCCAGTTGCCTCCGCAGCTTTTCTTTCGTTAACGATGCTACGCATCTTCAAGGGCATCGTTTTACGGACCGGCGCAATCCTCTGGAGCGCTTTGGCAACGGAGTAATTCTACTGTGGCACCGAGACAGATCGGCCGTCCTGTCAAGAAGACTGCCAGCCAGTGCAGTGACCAGTCGTCTTATTCCGTGCACGAGCCAGTTCATGACATGCATACGTGTATTCTTCGTGCGAGTGCTCTGAAACCACTATCAGCACCAGTGCCGTGTTTCTCGCGGTTGATCATATACAAAGCAGCATCATTTGAAGCGCCGCACGATACATATGGCGGTGGAGTTCGAACCTATGAAAAGAAAACAACTGCGAAGATTACTGCCATTAGTGTGTGTATTGCCTGTGGCTCGATTGCTCGATGCGGGTCTGGCTGCGCGAGCGCCGGAATTTGCCCCGCCTGAGCGGTTTGTACTCGGCTGCATCACTTACTACGCTATTCCGAGGACGGCGAAGCGCACCACAGCAAGGCGAGCTGCTCTATAAACGACCAGGTGCGTTCATTTTTTGTTCTATAATTTCATGCAGTTAGTTGCACTAGGGAAAACAAAAAGTATACTGTAATTTTGAGTGGGACGTGTGCAGTAGCTATTTGAAGTCGTTAACAATAATTACGTGAGCCTTGCTTCAAAATATTCAGTTTAATTAACTTATCATGCTTATGAACATCCAAGCCCAACGAGGAAGTGAACAACCGAAATGCTTTTCATAATTATACCTGTAGTATACAGACGGAATGCAATGTTTTATTTCAATACAAAACCTTGAATAACAATACAAGAGAGGGTAGTTTTTGTACATCACATTATCTTTATTGTGATAAAAAACAGCTGTAGCAGTTGACCCAGCTCCTAATACAGAAAACGCTACCAAGTGTAGCAGATATATGTCACATATATTAGTTGCGCACATTCCAGCTATTAGTGAGTCTATTATGTAAGTGTTAGATTGATGTATGTCGGTCTGGCTGTGCAAACGCCAGACCAGCTTAAAAGTGGATCTTTGCAAATATGAATGAAAACAGTCCGAGCTCATCAATGTAAAAAAATCGGCTTCCTGAACACAATGATATCTTTAACGAATGTATTTACTACTGAAAGTAAATTAAAGAAAACGAATACAGTACCTAAGCTAGTTTTTATGTGCGTTAACATCATTGTATGTTTATGACCAACCCTTCTCGTATGCAGGAACCAGGCTACCAACACACACCACGCAGCAACTGCCTTTCCAAGTGTGCTGCGCTTGCATTGGTGTGCAAGTGAATAAGAGCTCCAGTTAATGTGTCCTGCTGCACTGTAGTCGTTGTCGCACTATTTTGGCTAAAACCTCTACCTCCTTTCTGCCATCCTAATTGCTCAAACATCACCACTAAAGGCATTTTGCATACATCTGCCTTCATAGGCACATTGCAGCTTAAGTCTGTATTTTTCGTCCAGAGGCCGTATTCTGTAACGCTTCGGTTTTCGAAGGATTCGGTTTGGCGGTGCCGTCACATTGGGGCGGTTCGTTGACGTAATGAAAACAAGTGCAACTCTGGCCCAAGCAGGAGGGGGACTCTATACAACACACAAGAACAGGTTTGTCTGTGAACATGCCAACAGAACATATTAATGGAGCTTCTTAATCCAAACAGGTAAAATATATTAAATCTGCATCGTGAAAGCGTCAAAGTAATGTACATTGAAAACAAATAAATAGATCAACATTCCCAAACGAGTCGAGCATAACAAGCAGTAGCAGTATTGTAGATGGAGAGGACTACAAAAAATGTTTTTCTATTTCGCGGATAAAATTATCTGAATTGAACACTTCAATTGGCAACAAATTGTAATCAGCAACAGTTCTGGGAAAAAACTATGCTTGAATCCTTCAGTGCGGGCAAATATTGGAGCTAATAATGTGGGTGAAATCGCCTTGTTTTTGTTCTAGCTGCTGGCTTAACACAATCAGCAAAAAGGCTAGGCGAGCAACTTTCGACGGGCCTCCAATGTTAAAATATCATGTTGTTGCATGAGTGAAGGTGGCGAATCATACCTTTTACTTTCTAAAAATGAATCTTATTGCTTTCCTTTGAATTCTTTCCACTTTTGCAATATCTTTTTAGTGTGAGGACCACAAATGACCACCGTGTATTCGACCTTGACATAACGCAACCATATAGCTAGCAATTTTGTACTTATATAGCCTTGTTTAGTTTTCTCTTCCGAGTCCAAAGTTGCCTGAGTGCAGATGTACAAATGCTTGAAATGTGACTAGACCATGTAAGTTTACGGTTAGAATGACACCCAGATATTTGTAGTTCTAACTTGACAGACAAAATTATTAAGAAGACTATGTGAAAATGTAGTAGGTGACTTCTTTCTTCTTACACGTAAGTGCTGTTTTCTCCATGTTTAGCTGCATGCCGAACTCCTGGCACCATTCATCTATTGACTGCAAAGTCTTCTGAAGCAAAAATTGGTCGGTTCTAGACGATATTTTTAAAAACTACATAATCGTCCGCAAACAATCTGACACCCACTTATTTTGAAATTAGTTGAAATAAATCCTTAATATAAATTAAATACAGCGGCCCTAACACCTGCCATGCGGAACACTAGATGTAGCTCGCAACGCATCGGAGAAGCATCCACGCACCTCAACAAGCTGAGTTCTGTTATGCAGATATGCTTTATTCCAATGAACAATTCCGGATGGGTCCTAGACATTCCAATTTAAGCAAAAGCTAGCATGGGACACTGTGTCAAATGCCTTGGAGAAGTCCAAAAATAATACATCGACTTGACCAGACGCATCAAGAACACGCGAGAACTCGTGAACAGTTGACGCAAGTTGCGTGACAGTCGACATATTCTTTCTAAAACCATGTTGCTATGACAACACATTTTCTTTCATCAAAAACTCATAAATGTGGTTGGCAACAATGTGTTCTAATAACTTGCAGCAAGTGTTGGTAATCGAAACAGGACGGTAATTTTTTTATCGACAAGAGATCACCTTTTTTGGATGATCGGGACAATGCGTGCCTTCCTCCAGTCAAGAGGTATTACGCTAGCATTAAGTGATAATTGAAATATGCGGTTAAGCAAACCAGATATTTCTTCAGCGTAATGCCGTAAGAACACGTTAGGAATGGCATCGGGTCCAGAAGATTTCTTAGGGTTAATATTGAGCAACATTTCAAGCGCTCCCGCACGGGATATAGTTACATTCTGCGGCAAAGGACACCATCAAATAATTGTTTATTCATCACATTTCGGGAAAACACTCTAAAGGTATTTATTAAAATGATGACAATCTCTATGATTAGTCAAAGGAATGGTATCCACAGTTATCTTTGATATTTCATTTTTACCACTGCCTAAATAACGCGAAAATTTGGCGGGGTCTGATCCAATATATGCTTCTAGGTTTTCTTGAAAGAACCTGTGTCTGACTTTGTTAATTTTTGTTACCAATTTTAGCTTTAATTCAATAAACTGGAAGATAAACTGGAAGAAATTGGAAGATTTGTGCTGTTTGCGCAGTCTCTTAATTTTTGTGCCTAGTATGAATAATGTCACGATTATTCCAAGGATTAGATCGGTGTTTGTAGATTTTCCTCAGTGGAACAAAATTTTGACACAGTACTCGATAGCACCGCGAAAAAGTTCCCATAATGATTCAACATTTTTTTTGTGATGGCAAGATGCGTCTCCAAGTGGTCAATTACAGCGATGTCATCTGCCCGACTGAAGTCTCTAATGAGAATTGGCGACAACGCTTGCCTTCTGTCGTTACTATCATTTTTATTCCAAGCGAAGTAAATTAACTTATGATCTGAAATTGCGGATTCTGTTTGAACATATTGTTTATTAAACTTTTGGGACACAAATGAAAGGTCTAGAATAGAATTTTCACGAGTAGGTTCTTTTACAACTTGTTCATGACCGAGAGCAAACATTAGATCCAATATTATGTCACACGAAGTAGAACATCCATAACAGAGGTTATTCTAATCGGATGCCGGTCATCTGTCATGTGAAGTCACCTGTTTTATTACATTTTTATCACGGACGCGTAGAAGGTGATCATACAAATCAAAAAGAACAGATTCTTTGGCACCAGAAGGGCGATAAAAAGCTCAAAGCTAAAACGCTTCCCCCAAACCGACACTTTCAATAATAGAGATTCAAGCGATTCAATCCGCTCGGCAAAAGATACATCAACACCATTACTTGTGACAACTGCTACATCGCCGCCGCGAGAAGAACCATCACATATGTGCAGTTGATAGCCTCGCGAAACAATTTTCTTCGTCATAAATGGCATTGTGCAACCCATGTCTCAGTAATAACGCACATGTGCAGATCATACAGTAGCAAAATATTTCAAGTGGGTCACTTTTATTTGCAATACTTCTCACGTTCAATGAAAGCAAGCGCAGTTGGTGGGTGCCTGACCGCCTAGCTCAGCCTCATTTCATCGCGCTTTTCTGACGTCTGTTCCTGATCCAACCGAAGGTTGGGAAATGCAGCTTGATGTGCGATTAGACTGAACAAGCCACAAGAATAATTCATCCCAATTGGTAAAAATAATCATCATCATCATCATCAGCCCTTATTTATGTCCACTGCAGGACGAAGGCCTCTCCCTGCGATCTCCAATTACCCCTGTCTTGCGCTAGCGTATTCCAACTTGCGCCCTGCGACTTTCCTAACCTCATCATCCCACCTGACTTTCTGCCGTCCTCGACTGCGCTTCCCTTCTCTTGGTATCCATTGGTAATTATTGGTAAAATAAAGTAGTCATTTTAGTATGATGTACAATATATGTTACACTAATATGGTGGGTTGTCTTGCTTCTACAGCAAAATAATCAGTGTGCGAGAAAAGAAATTTTCATACCCCTTTGGGACACTGATTTAAAGGTGCCCACATGATTGGCTTATTTACCTGCGAGGTCTACCCAACAAATATTTGTGTCCGAGCTGCTTAGTGGTACATGGAGATTATGCCAGTATTGCATATGTGCATGTTTAAAAAATTCAATTTTGAAATTGCTCGTAGGGCTATGATGTGCATATCTGCAGCTTATGGACATATCTATAGAATTAGACTCAGCATCAAGTGCAAGGAAACGGTACTACAGGCCCGGAGTCGATCATGCAAATGGATTCGCTGCACACCTTTGTGACTGGAGAAGATAAGTCACGTAAAGGGCATGCAAGGAAGCATTGAAAATATTGCACAGTTAATAAAAACGCCCGCGCTACAATATGTGGGTTCGTGTACTCGATTTCGTCCATATTAGGTACTCGCGTGTTTGCTTCCTGGCACAGAAATAGTCGGTACCGCATCAGGCTTCAATGTCCTTCTGCTGTGACCTTTGTAGAAGCATGATGGTCCAAAGTGCAATGAACAGATTCTGTGACTTGTACGTAGATTTGACAGTACAATTCCGGTTGCGCTGATCCACCTGTCCAGCAATTCCTATTACTGAGGGAAACCTGCAAAAAATGACACCACTCCAGCTGTTCATTGCCTTCTTTCTTTATAGCTTTGCAGACAAAGCAATAGGTAAAAAAATGCTCTACTGTGATGCTTCTCGAACGATTGCGATGAATCACGAAAGCTGTCTACTCGCTTGATGTTCTGAACAAGTCAGACATGTTTACTTATGTGTGAAGGGAAATGCCAGAGCCCTTTGGAGCTTTAGTCTTGCACAAAGGCACGAAGGTGCCATCGCGTCAACCGATGTCGTCGCGTGATCACATGTCAGGGCTAAAACTATTGACCCTTTTCGCGGCGATCCCGTGGCGCTTCCATGTTTGATCGCGTGGTCACACGTCCATTGCTTGCCTCAACTGCCTCCGTTGCCTCCTTGTTTACAATGGAAGTGTATGACGCTGGCGCGGCTTAGAAAACCGCTGTTTTCGGAGATATCGTAGACGGTGTCTAGGTGGACGACACGAAGCTTTGATCACAGCTTCAGAGAACACGCAAAAGCGCTTTCGGAGCTGATTAAGCTATGTCTAAACGGTGCAAGCTGCGTATATGGTGCTTATTCTAAAAGCGGGGGCTAAATATGTATTCCAAGCTATCCAAATATTCCGCTCATAAATTCAGTCAGGATTAGTGTGTTTGCTCTTTGTTCTTTATTGGCAAATATTTGAAGCAGTGGCTTGTCATTTTTGACTCAGTGAAGTTCCCAGGTCCGGTCACTATCTGATTATTTTCTGGCTAATCGCTCACTGGTGTGCTCAGTTCGGTTAGATTTGTTCTTGCTGGGCACAAGGCTTGAAACGTAGCTGTTCTGTACATAGTAATACCTTGTAGCATATATATTGTTGCAGGAAGAAAGCAGGCCCACGAGTGTAGAAGAATGTATATTTACAAGCGAAGTATATGGCGTTCAGGCAACCGCCAGAGTCTTCGTCTTCTCTCGTTAGTGTTTCCTTCTTCTTTCCCTTCACCGTAACATCACCCTCCCGGTGGGGTTAGCTCCGTCCCGGTGCAGGTTATAGAGCGTCGCTTAATGGGGGGACATCGGCCTTGAGCCTGGTGACGTGAACAACATCACTGGTGACGTTGGGAGGCACTGAAGGCTGACCGACTGCGGCGATCTCGTATGTCACGTCGGATAGTTGTCGTAAGATCCGGTATAGACCAGAGTAACGGGAAAGTAGTTTTTCCGACAAGCCGACACGGCGTGAAAGCATCCAGAGAAGGACAAGAGAACCAGGTGAAAAATGGTAGTCTCGGTGCCGAAGGTCGTAGCGTCGCTTTTGAGAAGCTTGCGAGAGTGTGAGGCGATGACGGGTGACCTCTCGGGCCTGGGCGGCTCAGGCAATAGCATCGCGAGCGCAACCAGTGCTGGATGATTGTATTGCGGAAGGTAGCAACGTGTCGAAGGGCAAGGTGGGGTCGCGGCCATACAAAGGTAAAATGGGGAGAATCCGGCAGTATCGTGACGGGACGAGTTGTATGCGAAAGTGATGTATGGTAAAGCGACGTCCCAGTCGCGGTGATCATCGGAAACGTACATGGGCAGCATTTCAGTTAGTGGGCGGTTGAGTCGTTCGGTGAGGCCGTTCGTTTGAGGGTGGTATCCGGTAGCAAGCTGGTGTTCTGTAGAACAGGAGCGGAGCAGATCATCGACGACCTTCGAGAGAAAGTAGCGGCCGTGATCCGTGAGTAACTGGCCAAGGGCGCCGTGGTGCAGGATGACGTCGTATAGTAAGAAGTCTGCGACATCTGTAGTGCAGCTGGTTGGTATCGCTCGTGTAATGGCAAATCTCGTGGCATAATATGTTGCTTCAGCAATCCATTTGTTTCCTTTCATGGAAATTGGAAAGGGGCCAAGGAGGTCATCGAGGCCCACACTGAAGGAGGGCTCTACAGCACTGCACGGGCCGGATTTTTCGGCCCGAGCCCGGCCCAGGCCCGCTTTACAAGGCCCGAGCCCAGCCCGGGCCCGTAATACAGAGCTCGAGCCAGGCCCGGGCCCGGGCGTACATGACCGAGACCAGCCCGGGCCCGGGCCCGTGGTTCCAAGCCCGGGCCCGACCCGGGCCCGGGCGTTCATTACTAAGCTTAGCTAGGGCCCGCGTGTGCATGACGAGGCCCGGCCTGTAAGAGAAAAAAAAAATCTTTTTTTTTACTTACAGATTGTACCGTATCTTTCAGCCTCACGTTCTCGAGGTTTAATCAGCTGCAGTATATAAGCAATAAAATGCCGAAATCTTTGTTTCTCCCACGGGAACATCAGTAATCCGGCCCATTGCCTGTGCTGCTATTTTTCCGCTGGTGCCCATGCACTTACCTTGATTTGTACGATATGGTTCTATGATGTCATTTAGTATGCAAATATACAGGGTGTTTCATTTTAGCTGAACCAAATTTTTAAAAATTGCCTGTTGCAGATTGCACAATTATAATAATCCTTAATCTAAACTACTCGATGAGGCGGTCATTACTTCCAGGAGAAAACAGAACGCCTAATTGAAGAATTAACATAATTACGCTAATTAACTTTTTCATTAATTATTTTACGGCACATCTTTCAATCTACGAATTATAGCCGCTGAGTTCGCAGGCGTATCCACTTGGAACGAATTCTCAGGACTGAACCAGTTTCGAGATAATAATTTTCAAAGTGTCCGACGAAATCAATCAAATCAAATCAATTTATTCTCCAATTTACATGCTTGACGGTCATTTTGGAATGAAAGCTACATACGTAGCTTGACGTGACCCAAAACACCAGGCAAGGCAATAGTAAGTCAGCAAACAGTGTGCGTACATGTACAATAATTCACATATATTTCCTGCTGTCGCTGGAATTCCTCACGGCCGAAATAGTTATGAACGGAAAAACAGAATATTTCCGTCACGGCGAGTTAAGAGAATTGGGAAAAGTTTTAACAGAATGCATTTTAAACCACACTACAATAGCAATAATCATCATCATCAGCCTATATAATATATACAATAGCAATACTAGCTATACAAAACAAGGCAACACCAGCTATACAGCATAGCATGAGACTGAATTTTACAAGATTAACATTTGCTAATAAAACGAAACAGGATGTACATTATATACTCAGAGCCATACACGAAGGCAGAATAATAATCACATCACTTATATTACAAGCTACCAACGTATGGGCTGAGTTCTTTCTTACTGAAATGATCGACATTTTTGTATTTTTTCAAAGTGAATGGTAGGTTATGTATTAATGACTGATGTTCATCGAGTGTTCTGAAGTATGGAATTGACCATATCTCAGGATTTCTTGTGTTCGCTATAATGCGACGACGCTCTAAGGAGGATAATTGTTTTATGTAGTTCCAAGCTAATTCTGACGCGCCTGCCCTAACGGATGGTCAAATCGCGTAATTTAATATTTAACATAATTACGCTAATGAACTTTTTAATTATTCATTTTACGGCACATCTTTCAATCTACGAATTATAGCCGCTGAGTTCGCAAGGCGTATCCACTTGGATCAAATTCTCAGGAACTGAACCAGCTTCGAGATATTAATTTTCAGTGTCCGACGAAATGAATGGGCGTTCCAGTTAACTTTTTGAGGAAAACGCTGTTTTATGCAATGAAGCACAAAAGTAACTGGCCTTAGCGCTAAAATAATGCAATAGTATCGACACTGGTAATAGTGCAATCGCAAAAGCGGTAACATGGAAATGGTTTAAGGAGTGGTTCTTTGTATAATTTATTTTTCCTTACGCGGAAACAATGTTTGTTTTTGTGGAAAATAAAAATAGCGTAGCACTGCCGCGCAATGCTAAAGAGACAGCGGACCTGATGGGCACCTAGCTAGTCCTGGCTTTTGGGCTAGGCTAAGCACTACCAGGTCATCCCCAGCATTCCCCGTAATTTATTTATAATTGATTGATTATCGATTAGCTATTTACTGGCTTTCGATTTTCTATCGCAAGATATTGGCCACGTATTTGGGCTAGGCTAAGCACTACCAAGTAACCTACAAAAGTTTCCGGAATTTATTGGTTATTGATCAATAATCAACTAGCTATTGATTGGCTATCAATTGCCTATCGATGACTGACTAAGTTTAAGTAGTCCCTACCATTCTTAGCTAGACTTATCCAGGCTCAGCTTCGCTAGTTCACAGGTGTATGTGCCATTGCGCTTGGACCCTTTCTACACTGCTACCAGGATCGGCACACTTTTTTGGATTCAGCAGACACATTGCGCCCGGCTGAAACAGCTCGGCTGTTAAAATGAGAACATCATCTGTTTTACTATTTTCTTCGATAAGATATACAGTCATCCGATAAGATATACAGTCAAGAGAGCGGTGTGGATCAGAGAACGGGGATAACCGATATTCTAGTTGACATTAAGCGGAAAAAATGAAGCTGGGCAGGCCATGTAATACGTAGGATGGATAACCGATGGACCATTAGAGCTACAGAATGGATACGAAGAGAAGGGAAGCGCAGTCTAGGACGGCAGAAAACTGGGTGGGGTGATAAAGTTAGCAAATCTGCAGGAGCATGTTGGAAGCAGCTAGCGCAAGACAGGGGTAATTGGAGATCGCAGGGAGAGGCCTTCGTCCTGCAGTGGTCATAAATATAGGCTGATGATGATGATGACAGCATTTTTCACGTGTGACTTCAGCTTGGCACAGAATGCATTGAACCATGCAATGCATAACAGTTGCTCGAAGGCCTACTTAAATCATTTAATGAGCGGGCCCGAGTCTGGCCCGGGCCCGTGGCTTCAAGCCCGAGTCTGGCCCGGGCCCGTGGCTTCAAGCCCGAGTCTGGCCCGGGCCCGTGGCTTCAAGCCCGAGTCTGGCCCGGGCCCGTGGCTTCAAGCCCGAGTCTGGCCCGGGCCCGTGGCTTCAAGCCCGAGTCTGGCCCGAGCCCGTGGCTTCAAGTCCGAGTCCGGCCCGGGCCCGTGGCTTTAAGCCCGGGCCCGGCCCGAGCCCGCCAAAAAAAACGCTTCGGACGGCCCGGCCCGGGCCCGTGCAGAGCTCTAGAGGGCTCTGTAGGGATATCAATTGGTTGAAGCAAACCAGCAGGAGGCATAGCAGGCGTCCTCCGGTGCTGACACAGGTCGCAAGAAGTGACAACGGCGCACAGAGCGATAAATGCGGGCCAGAAGAAGCGGCGCCGCAGAACGTCGTAAGTACGAGTGATGCCCAAATGTCCAGCAGTAGGAGCGTCGTGAAGTTGCTGGAGCACGGCCAGTCGAAGGTGCTTTGGAACGACGACGAAGGTGCTTTGGTTCCATCGCGCAAGGTGAACATCCGCAGAGACGGGTCATTAGGCGAGGAGCTTAGGCGTTCCATAAGTGTTCGAAGAACAGGAACTTGGCGTTGCTCGTCGCCAATATGGAGAAAGCCGGAGAGGGACAGAATACTGATGTCCGAATCTGCATCGGTATCGTCCGGTTGATCCACGAGATTGCGGGACAGGCAGTCAGCGTCTTTATGCAGGTGTCCTGACTTATGCATAATAGAAAATGTATGTTCTTGTAGACACTATGCCCAACGTGCAAGTCTTCCAGTTGGGTCCTTCAAAGAGGAGAGCCAGCAGAGGGCGTGATGATCGGTTACGACGCAGAAGCTCCGACCGAAAAGGTACGGCCGAAATTTCACGACCGCCCATACGAGCGCGAGACATTCCTTCTCAGTGATGGAGTAATTTCGCTCGGGCGTGGAAAGAAGGCGGCTGGCGTAAGCGATGACACGGTCGTGGCCCTGTTGACGTTGAGCGAGGACAGCGCCGATGCCATAACCACTCGCGTCAGTTCGTACTTCAGTGGGCGCAGAAGGGTCAAAGTGCGACAGAATCGGGGAAGTTGTAAGCCGCTCGATAAGGGTAGAGAAAGCTTGCTCGTGCAGTGGTCCCCAAGAGAAAGAGACATCTTTCTTAAGAAGGTCAGTGAGAGGGCGAGCGATGTCGGCAAATTTTTTCACAAATCGCCGGAAATAAGAGCATAAGCCCAGAAACTACGGACATCGTTTGTTGAACAAGGTACAGGAAAATTTCGCACGGCGTGGACTTTCTGTGGATCAGGTTGGATTCCGGCGGCGTTTACGAGATGGCAGAGCATGGTAATTTCACGGCAACCGAAATGGCACTTGGAGGAGTTTAGCTGAAGGCCAGCCCTGCGAAATACGGAGGGTATGGTAATGAGGCGCCTCAGGTGGCTCTAAAAGTTCGACGAAAACACAATCACATCGTCGAGGTAAAAGAGGCATGTAGACCACTTCAAGCCGCGCAGGAGAGAGTCCATCACGCGCTCGAATGTATCTGGCGCATTGTATAATCCAAAGGGCATGACTTTAAATTGGTACAAACCGTCCGGTGTGACGAAGGCGGTTTTCTCGCGGTCCATCTCGTCGACGCTAATCTGCCAATAGCCGGAGCGGAGGTCAATTGATGAAAAGTATTGGGATCCGTGAAGGCAGTCAAGAGTGTCGTCAATATGAGGCAGGGGATAAACATCCTTCGTTGTTATCTTGTTGAGGCGACGGTAGTCAACGCAGAAGCGCCATGAGTTGTCTTTTTTCTTTACTAAGACAACCGATGATGCCCATGGGCTACTGGAAGGTTCAATGATGTCCTTGTCCAGCATCTTGTAGACCTCTTTCTGGATTATGGCCCTTTCTGTTGCGGAGACACGATATGACCGCCTATGAATGGGGCTGGCGTCACCGGTGTTGATGCGATGCTTGACAACAGATGTCTGACCAAGTCGACGGTCATCCAAATCAAAGATATCCCGATAAGATTACAGGAGGTGACGAAGAGCTGTTGTTTGCTCGGAAGGAAGGTCAGGGGCGATCATCTTACAAACATCTTCCGCAGCCGTCGAGCACGAAGGAATGGGTAACAAAGGTGCGTTGGTACTCGGGAAGGATTTGGAGGCCAAAGAAGAAATCTCAACTTCTTCCAAAGGAGTGATAAGTGCGATGGCAATACCGTGTGGCAGCACATGTGTCAAAAATCCAAAATTGAGGATGGGCACCCGAGCGCAGTTTTCGAGGATCCCGATTAAGGGGCTTGGTAGGGCAATATGACGTGACAAAACCACGTCAGTAAGCGGCGACACGACGTACTCGCCATCAGGTACGGGAGGACAGGGCGTCAAGAGGACATTTGTAGCCGCCTCTGGAGACAGCCTCGCAAACTCAGCCGAACATAAGCCAGGTGAAGCACAATTTGTTGCGTCTTCGTCAGCAGGAAGCGGCAGATCCAGCTGTACAACACCTGCGGAGCAGTCAATTTGAGCAGAGTGTTTCGAAAGGAAGCTGAGGCCGAGAATTAGGTCGTGTGGACAGTGCTAAAGGACGATAAATAAAACAACGCTATAATGGCCCGCAATGGTCACACGTGCTGTGCACACTCCAAGAACAGGTGAAGTACTCCCATCGGCAACTCGCACAGTGAACGGTACGGCGGGCGTCAGAACCTTTTTGAGCCTTCGGCGGAGAGCAGCGCTCATAACTGAAAGCTGCGCTCCTGTGTCAACGAGAGATGTAACAGAAACACCATCAACTTCAATGTCCAGTAGGTTTCCACCTTTAGGCAGGGTCAACAGAGGATTTGTGGGCCGGGTCGGAGTTGCAGCTTCACCTCCGGGAACTGCACCGCCTAGTTTCCCGAAGGGAAGCGACCGGTTGCAGATGGGGACGAAGAGCGGTGAACGAAAGGCGAACGGGACCGACAGCCTTGCGGAGACGGGGAGCGGCTGGATCTTGGTGGAGCACTGTCGGCGGTGATGTTCCTAGATGGCGTGTAGGGCGAGAAAGTGCGATTGCCTGGTACTTGGCGGTATAGTGACTCGGAGACGACCACTGAGGAGACGACGACCAGCGGTTACGGCAATGACGGGCGATGTGTCCAATACCGGAACAATTAAAACAGATGGGTCTGTCATCCGCTGTGCGCCAAGCGGGGTTGCGGCGAAGTGGCGGAAAGCTTTGCGTCTGGGATCGAGCGGCCGGAGAAATCTGGTAGGTGTTCGTATGGCGGACCGAGCAGAGAGACGGAATGCCCAAACTCGCTATTTCCTCCGGAACGACCGCTTGCATAAGCGAGATAGCGGGCACACTTTCCTGACAGTCGGAACGAATTGGAGCCGGAGCCATTGCCTCAAGCTCACGGCGAACGATACGCGTTATATCTTCCGGTCCTGTCGGCTGAACGAACCGCGGTGGGTCTTCGCACGAAGATGTTGCGGCGGTGTTGGGCAATCTGTCGAAATTTTGGGGGACGCGGCGGCCTTTCGCTTGTTCGAAGCGCCGGCACTCCCTTATAATTGCATCCACAGTGGCACAATCCTTACACATCAGGAGATTGAAGGCGTCGTCTGCAATACCTTTTAGTATATGACCAATCTTGTCCTCTTTGGTCATATTATCAGCCTTGCGGCAGAGAGCCAGCACATCCTGTATGTACACGACATAGGATTCTGTGGACGTCTGAGCGCGGCATGCAAGTTCTTTTTTTGCTGCCAACTGACGACCGACAGGTCTGCCAAACAGGTCTCGCATTTTTTCTTTGCAGACATCCCAGCTTGTTAAGTCAGCTTCATGCGTATCGTACCATTTCTTCGCAGTTCCTCGTAGATAAAACATCAGGTTTGCTAGCATCATTGTTGGATCCCACCTGTTGTTGTCGCACACTCGCTCGTACATCGCAAGAAAATCCTCGACGTCGGCGTTGTCCGTGCCACAAAATGTCCCCGGGTCCCGCAGATGAGTCCGGATGACCGTTGGCATGTACTGCTGAGGCGTTGTCGGTTGTGCCGGTTGATCTGCCATTGTGGTGACAGGTAGATGACGTCCCCTGAGAAGTTCCGTGATTGTACTTGAGCACTGCACGGGCCTGATTTTTCGGCCCGAGCCCGGCCCGGGCCCGGGCGTACAAGACCGAGACCAGCCCGGGCCCGGCCCGGGCCCGTGGTTCCAAGCCCGGGCCCAACCCGGGCCCGTGTTACTGAGCCCGGGCCCGGCCCGGGCCCGGGCGTTCATTACTAAGCTTAGCTAGGGCCGGCGTGTGCATGACCAGGCCCGGCCTGTAAGAAAAACATCTTTTTTTTACTTACAAATCATCTTTTGTCAACAAAAAAAAGGAAATGAGGTCAGCCCTGATTCTCCGTTGATCCGAAATTCTTTGGAAAGCTGCTTCCTATTTGAAACTGATGCTATTTGTTTCAGTTCCTGCATTTGCAACTTGATTTCACTCTCCGATCTCAGGTTACACACTCCATGTCGAACATGTTGTGCATAACTATATGACGGTTCAAGGCAAGTTCAACAGGATTGAAATGCAGTCGGGCCAAAAGATTCTTTAAACCTGCTAAGGAGTGGGCAGCTAAAGAATGTCCTGTAACGGTCATCACAGCACCAAAAAAACCTTTCACGGCCTCTGTCTGTATCAAAGATGATTCCTTCGTTGCCTCTTAACACTTGAATGAAATCTTTAAAAAAAAATTTCACTGGACATTATGCTTCTTCAGGTCAGCTGTGTGACCGACCCGCATCAAAAAGATGCTAGACAGTTTAGAACGCTGAGAAGGTGGCAGGTTTAATATTGTTAAATAAAATACACTGAGCTTGCCCAATTTGCCTCTTTTGGTACCCATCGGGTTAGCAAGTTCTATGTCATCATAATACAGGTTGAAAAGAACAACATTTTCTTGTGCATGTTAAAAATGGGATGTGAATGAACCCTTGTTCTATCCCAGAAGTCACGAAGTACAGAGTCAGTCTGCATTCTGCAGGGCTTACTTACATAGTCAACAATGTTTGGGTGCCTTAGCACATTTTGAAGGAGGTTTGCTAACTTTACAACATAAGTCTTTACATTCCCTGTGAGCTTCACCAGAGTTGGCGGCATATAGATACCCAAATTTCGATAGTGTAGCTTTCTCAGGCGGTCACTTTTCATTTGCTCAATATCAATGCTTCAGCTGCATCAAACATCTTTTTTACCTCTTCACCAACAACATCAACAACAATCTCATGACACCTGTGTTGTCCTTCTAGTCGGCTACAATGACCAGTTAATCTAGCAACCACACTGACAGTCTCTCTACTATCTTCTAATGGGGGAGAGGTGTCCCACCATGCGTTCCACATTGTTGTCGCTATGTGGGCTGGTCGGGGAGGCAACAACTGTAATAGGTTTGAATACTGTGTTATACATGCTTATACTGTGTGATAACACCAAACATAGTCTTGCTCTCGCTGCACAAGAACACTGGCTTGCAGTCGTGGTGAAAAGCTTTCGTATGTTGAGCAGATGAGGTGTATGCACTACAAAAAAAGTCACAGTGGTAGCACACATGTTGCCCTACCAGGCCTGGTTCGGTTCCTTCTGACACTACTGCTGATGCTGACGTGCTGCTGCTTGCCTCGTACACTGTTGCAGCTGCAGTAGACATGGCAGTCTCTGTATCTATTGCAGCCGTGTCATCTGTCATGGTAACTTAAGGTGGTATCGGGCTCACTTCTGCAACAGAGATGTCGTTTGCCCCTTGAGGGCTCTCGTCATCAGGGCCAATAATTTCGTAGGCATTGTCTCCTGCATCGAAGGACCAATAAGAACAGCCTGAATTAATAAACATAGCTCTCAAAAATACGGACATCAAAACCTAATCACAACCTTTGCACATCAGTGACCAGGCTTAATGAATAATACTTGCAGCAGCAGTTACACAATGGTGTGTGTTCATTACAGTAAAGCCTCATCAAAAGAGATACTCAAAGGGCACGGGAAACATGTATCTTGAAACGAAAAATTTTAAAAACAATGAGGAGCTAAACTAGATCACTTTATTATGCATCATCACTAAAGTATGTTTAGATATATCTGAAGGAATAATTGCTGAGGGAGGCTTAAATGGCCCCTAAACCACCTCTCCATATTTCTTAAACATTTCAAGTAAACACACACATTGAAATCAGAACGCCGTCACGATCAACAATGCCAAACGCGGGGGCAGTGCTATGCACCGCGGGAGCGCCACAAAATGAAAAAAACCACCCCGTGCGCCTCTCCGGACTTTTCCTGCACCCCCCCCCCCCCGCCCCCCCCCCCCCAGTTTGTCCTGACGTCACCAGGTTGTCTCTGATGATGTCACCGGTTTCTGGTGCTGTGGATTGGTCGAACGACAGTGTACGACTGCCGGCAAGGTCTGCAAGCAAAACACGCGCTCCCTCTTCCTCGTCGCATTGCTCACCGTGCCATTGTGGGCAGCCAGTGGGGACAAAGAACAGAAACACCGACAGAAGGGTCTCCCGATGAGGCTCTTCAACACAGCCAGTCACCATACGATTCCACTATATTGGCGAGGTCATTAGCAGCACCCCTAGCAGGACGACAGGCCGGCACGGCAGCAACAGAGCGCATTGGCGATGGCCTGTCACATTACATTTGGAGGTGTACTGGGCGAGGAAAAGACGATACCGTGCAGACGGCGCGTACCAGATGATAGAGTGAAATGAGCGGGGACTATTTTTCGATCATCAAACTCTGCTATTACTGCACCGGTGTGAAAAAATTCTCGTGGCTATGTGTTCGTTGCCGTATCGTGTACAACTGCAACACCGCAACTAAATTTCGACCTCAGGGTGGTTTAGGGGCCCTTTAAAGAAGATGTTCACAGCACTCTTTTTTTTGGTGACTGCAGATTGTATTAGCTTCCTTCCCAATTTCTGGAGTTTACACACTCCACTTTGCAAGCCTCCTTCTTGCTCGCAATACCTTTAAGGTACTCTTTGATGCTCGTCAGCTTCAACTGCCGACACTTTCTGCGCTGCACTGTCCTCGTTGTCCTCCTTTTCTAATTCATGTTTAAGGCGACATGTGCAATTGACTTGTGAGAGGATTGCATGATCTTTAAGTCCTTCGGAGCACACGAGGTGCGCGAAGTGAATGTGTCTGGGTTGTGTCGCTTTGAAATAGTGAAGAATACTTGAAAAGTCACCCTTAATAACAAAGGTGTCTCTTGCATGCAATGCTGTTAACTGTGGCAAACATTGCAAAACCATCCAAACCATTTTCAAATGTCTCTTACAACCAAGTGTCTCTTGTAA
>NW_023606095.1:0-40001 GCF_013339745.2 Dermacentor silvarum
CTTTGAGCTATGATGTATACCGTGCTTGATAAACTAAAATGGCAAACCTGCCTCGTAACTTGGACGACCTCGTCGTGTTCTCGAGCATGTTTGATGAACACCTCGCACTACTCGAGAGCATCCTCGATGCGAACCGCATTGCCGACATCACCATCAAGCCTGAAAGATGCTTCTTCGGGTTCCAAGAGCTCAAATTTCTTAGCAATGTCGTTGGTCGTTGGTCCTAAAGGCGTCCGACCAGACCCCGACAAGTTAGTTGCCGTCGCCGAGTTTTCACCACCCACAGACAAGAAGGCTGTTCAACGCTTCCTTGGTTTGTGCGCATATTACACGCGCTTCGTCGAGGGATTTCCTAGAATTGCTGAGCCTCTGACACGGCTTACTGGTGACGGCGTGCCTTTCATTTGGGCGGACGAGCAACAGCAGTCGTTTTATGAATTGCGCCAGCGTTTCCAAGCTGCGCCAATGCTTGCTCATTTCGACGAAGGCGCTGACAGAGAAATTCATACTGACGCCAGCAATGCGGGTCTCCGCGCAGTTCTTGTGCAGTGAGAAGATGGTGCGGAACGCACTATTGCTTATGCAAGTCGCAGTCTCACCAAGGCTGAGAAAAACTACTCAACCACTGAAAAAGAATGCTTAGCGGTTGTGTGGGCAATTAGTAAATTCCGAGCCTACTTGTACGGCAGACCCTTTAAGGCTGTCAGTGATCACCACGCCTTGTGATGGCTTGCCAACCTCAAGGATCCTTCAGGCAGACTAGCCCGCTGGACCCCGCGCTTGCAAGAGTACGACCTTACCGTTGTCTACCGATCTGGAAGGAAGCACAGCGACGCTGACTGTTTGTCACGCGCACCACTTCCTACGACATCATCGGACTCTGACCATTTGTCGGCGTTGTCTACGCCGTAAAGATGGCTGAGCACCAGTGCGCTGACCCTGAGCTGCTGCCGCTGATCGAGCACCTTCAAGGAGTTGAAGGTGTTTTACCTCGTTCGCTCGTGCGCGGCTTATCATCGTACTGTTTGCGCAACAACGTTCTTTACAGGAAAAACTGCGGAAGCGGTCGAAATACGTAGCTCCTTGTCGTGCCGTCGGCGCTGCGCCAAGACATTTTGCAGGCCTTCCATGATGAGCCATGCGCGGGACACCTGGGATTCGCTAAGACATCATCAAGGATAGGACAAAACTATTACTGGCCTCGGCTTTTTTCTTCTGTGCAAAGGTACGTGAAGATCTGCCGCGATTCTCAGCGCCGCAAGAAACCTCCCGTTAAACCGTCCGGTTTTCTGCACCCGGTGGACCCTCCTCAAGCACCGTTCCAAGAAATACGAATGGATCTACTTGGTCCATTCAGAGTGACCTCTTCGCGCAACAGATGTATAGTCGTCGCTACCGACTACTTAACCCGGTACGTCGAAACCGAAGCTATTCCACAAGCAAATTCGTATGAAGTGGCCAAGTTCTTTGTCCGCCATATTGTCCTACGACACGGTGCACCATCTGTTCTCGTCACCGATCGCGCTACGGCATTTCCAGCCGAACTTATGCAGGACGTTCTGTATCTGACGCATAGGTCTCAACGCAAGACCACTACTTATCATCCTCAAACAAGTGGAATAACGGAACGACTGAACAGAACGCTGGCTGATATGCTTTCGATATACAGGGTGTTTCATTTTAGCTGCACCAAATTTTTAAAAATTGCCTGTGGCAGATAGCACAATTATAATCCTTGATCTAAACTACTCGATGACGTGGCCATTACTTCCACGAGAAATTAAAACGCCTAATTGAGTAATTAGCATAATTATGCTAGTTAACTTTTTAGTTAATGATTTTACGGCACATCTTTCAATCTACGAATTATAGCCGCTGAGTTCGCAAGGCGTATCCGCTTGGAACAAATTCTCAGGACTGAACCAGTTTCGAGATATTAATTTTTAACGTGTCCGACGAAATGTATGGGCGTTACAGTTAACGTTTTGAGGAAAACGCTGTTTTATGCATTGAAGCACAAAGTTAACTGGAACGCCCATGCATTTCGTCGGACACTTTGAAAATTATTACCTCGAAACTGGTTCAGTCCTGAGAATTCGTTCCAAGTGGATACGCCTTGCGAACTCAGCGGCTATAATTCGTAGATTGAAAGATGTGCCATAAAATTATTTATTAAAAAGTTAATTAGCGTAATTATGCTAATTATTCAATTAGGCGTTTTGATTTCTCGAGGAAGTAATGGCCGCCTCATCGCGTAGTTTAGATCAATGATTATAATTCTGCTATCTGCCACCAGGCTATTTTTAAAGATTTGGTGCAGCTAAAGTGAAACACCCTGTATATCGACGTGCAGCACAAGACGTGGGACGAGATTCTGCCACATGTGACATTCGCCTATAACACTGCTGTACAGGAGGCCACACAGTTTACGCCGTTTGAGCTTGTATACGGGCGCCGCGTCACGTCAACACTTGACGCTATGCTACCTGGGGCTGATAATAGCCCGACCAACGAACACGTGGAAGAGTTTATCCAAAAAGCCGAAGCAGCACGCCAGCTTGCTCGGCATCGTATCCAGAGCCAACAGCATACCGACGCCCTTCCATACAACCAGGGCCGACACGCCATCCATTACGATATCGTCGACTGCGTGTGGGTCTGGACGCCCATGCGTCGCCGTGCACTTTCGGAAAAGTTGCTTCGCCGGTATTTTCGTCTCTACAAGGTTACACGCCACCTCAGTGACGTAACCTACGAAGTCGTTCCCTGCAGTTCTGACCCGGGTTCATTCCGTCGTCGTCCTCGCGCTTAAGTTGTTCATGTAGTGCGCATGAAACCACACCATGCGCGTACGGGAACGTCCAGATGCACCTCAGAAGCTCCATTTCTTGCCGTCGAATTTGCTGACAGGACTTTTTGGCGCGACTGAGACGGTTGCGTTTCGCATGGGGGCAATTCACACAGTGGTGGGGCTTCCACACCATGGGACGCCGCGCACGAAGGTCGGCGCCATGTAAGACGATGAAGCGCGTAACCTGCTCGTTCTTCCTCTGGCCCGCCATTAAAGGGCCGCGTCTATTTTCAAGCCTCCGTCATCAGTCTACGTTAAAATATATATTTAGCTCATAGAGGTGGTTCTAAACGCCTCTTATTTTAGATTAGCGAGCCTTCCGCCACGCACACACTGAGTTCTGTCGAAAGGAGCAGCGGCAAATACGCCTACTTCTTGTTTGTGGAGGTTCTTCGCTCGCACATGTGATGACGAGAATATTTACGTCTATAATAAGCAGCCATTTACGTAATTTAACCGATGCATTTGTAAGGCAGTTCCAAGCTTCGCGGAATGCGGTTGCAGAACAGCATGGATCCGCCATTCTGCCGACAAACTGGATTGTACGCGCGAAAATCTGATGCAGCTGTAGACACTTCGTTGTGTAGTTCGCTCGGGATTTCAAGAGGAATCCAAGCTCTACATGTTTCTTTTCTATTCTTATTGTTCTTTTTAATGTTTGTATCACACACGGTACGTGTATTAAAAAATCAGCACAACAAAACAACGTCATTGTTTAATAAATTGTATGGGTGGTCAGTACTGTCTTTTCATCACGCCGGAGATTTGAGCAGACAATACACGGATATAGAAAAATTTGAAGGTCAAAATCAATCTGCCGCGGCTCTTCGTCCTGTCTCTATGAAGGTTTGATCGTGAATTTGTAAATTTTTACAAGCTTTCTAAATTAGGACCACACAATTTAAACGCACTTGTCGACACTTGTTTATAATTGACGAGTTGGCGTTGCTTTCTCAAAAACGTGCGCAGGCATGGTTTGGTGTCTTCCTTCTTTTCCGCCATTTGCGACCTTTTAGTTGATGACACTTGTGTTGCCTTTTCGTTCACACTGTGATGACACTTGTGTTGCCCTTTTCGTTCACACTGTATCCGTATCTTCTACGCCTAACCTTTCAGATCATGAACCCTTAGGTGCTGTCGTCAGCACACGCACGAAGTCCACTCGCTTGTTCGAAAGTTGGAATTGCTAGATCTTTCTTTGTGCGTCAGACGGATTCTTCGAAAGTGCCCGCACTTTGCTGCTCAGCGAACGTCAGTGAATTTTTATTCGTTGATGCTTCCGCTTGCCGTGCAAGTGATTGAAATGTAAACCTCACACAAAACTGCCGAGCGTGGACAGTAGAGGAGAGGACATGTGTTTTCTTATCTAATAACACTAAAAAATCACCAGCCCTTCCCCTGTAGAGAAAATGGGGGTAAGCGAAGCTTCTCGTGTGTGTATCTGGCCTTCCTGGTGATTTTCTTTCGTTCTCTCGTTCTCTCTCTCTCTCTTTCTTTCTCTCTTTCTGCTTTATCTCTCTCTCTTTCTTTTTCTCCCTGCTATGTGCCATTGAGCTTGGACCCTTTCTTCACTACCACCTGAATTGGCCCACGTTTCAGCGTGACACGACCACCACCACCACCACCTTGTGAGCCTATAAAGCTTCGCATAATAGCTCACGGTTTCGCCTGAAGGGTGGATTGTTGCCAGCGGTACCAAATTTTAGCGTTGCGCTCCACCTCCTCGGACAGTGTTCTAACTATACGCGGGTGCGATACATTGGCACGACCGAGAGCACTAGGCGACTCCTGCTGGGCAGAAGGCACAGCGAGATGGCTGCTATGAGGCGTCTGACAACACTTGCAGGCGTTGAAGGGGTGGCACCTCCGTCGGACACGTGATGATACCGTCGTATAATTGTTGGCGTTAAGCAGCACCCAGGAACATTTGAACCCTTTGGAGGGTTTACCCCCCGTTCCGTTCAGACCAGTTGGTACATACAAAATCGAAGCAGGAACACTAGTGTGCTTGTAATTATGTGTGCACAACGCTGATGTCAGCCGCGGAAACATCAAAGAATCCTCCACTTATGCCTGATTCCCACCGTATGCCTAAGAACCGTTCGCATTACTATTATTATTATTACCTGAGAACTAAACCTCTATGAAAACGTCATTTGTAATAAATGTTGTTATTATTACAGATTAGGGGCTACAAAGACAACGAAGTAACGTGGACGCACCGTCACGTGCCATACTTTAAAGGCTTCAACAACAATGGCATCAAACGCTCAGGCGCTTCTCCGACGAAGCTATACTCCATCTCAGAAGGTCGTTGCAGCATTGCCGAAGATAAGAGGCATACACAGGCAATATACTTGCGCAGCAGTATATAGTTCCGGGCGTAACTGGCTGATTATTGGCTAACTAGAGAGTTTTATTTTTGCTCACTACGTGAGACGAACAGCGATACGTAACATGTTAGGACCTTCGCGCATGCACGTCGTACAGCGTGAACTAATGTGGCAGCCACCGCCAGTAACCGTAATAGCCACCCTGACCGTGGTAACATGGTAGCGCTTGTACATCAGAGTCAACCACCCGCTTCGATACCTATTCGTGCTTATTACTGGCTCTCCGCCTTGTCAGCATGAAACAAGTGGCAAAATTCGTCGTTGCTAAGTCACATCTCAAGCTGAGGACAAATCATTAGGTATGTTTAGTCGTAGTTATTGAGATCGGATGTTTGTTTTCACGCTCCTAGGACTACAGACACGGCACCAAGCCGTAAAACTGGTTTGATTTGTGCTTAGCAGATGGCATCACAGAATTAACATTTTTAATTCGTTGACGATGTGGAACGCTATAAGAGCCTAATTATTCACTGCATCATTAATTTACTACCCTACTCTAGCAGGATACGTGATGACGGCAGCGAGTGAACACCAAGTAGACGCTGAAAAGACGGTGTGGCGCAGGTGAACATTTGTAAGGGCACTCGACCGTACAAATGTTACCGTGCAGCCTCTAAGAAGGCTGCACGGTAACTGTCAGGAAAGCCTACGGGTAAAGCGAAGCCCTGCAGTCGCATGCATTTAGACGCTGCTTACGGTTACGGCGTCGAAGCGTTGTTCATGTGAATCCACCAACCATGGAGCGTGTAACAGTATGGCAAGCAGACGCTGAGCAGACGACGCGGCGCGGATGAGCACACCTCGAGGGACATTCGGCCTTTTTATTGGCTAAGAAATCACGTAGCTGCCACAATGCTGCAACCAACTTGTGAGATGCAGTATAGGCCAGCGTTCTACTTTCAGCTGCTGACGTCCGCGTTGTGCACACATAATTATAAGCATGCACACTAGCGTTCCTACTACAATTTTGTATGTACCAACTGGTCTGAGCGGAACGGGGGTTAAACCCTTTAAAGGGATAAAATGTTCCTGGGCGCTTCTTAACGCCAACAATTATAGGACGGTATCATCACGTGTCCGACGGAGGTGCCACGCCTGCAACGCCTGCAAGTGTTGTCAGACGCCTCATAGCCGCCATCTCGCTGTGCCTTCTGCCCAGCAGGAGTCGCCTAGTGCTCTCGGTCGCGCCAACGTATCGCACCCGCGTATAGTTAGAACACTGTCCGAACGAGGTCGAGCGCAACGCTAAAATTTGGTACCGCTGGCAACAATCCGTCCTTCAGGTGAAACCGTGAGCTATTATGCGAAGCTTTATAGGCTCACAAGGTGGTGGTGGTGGTCGTGTCACGCTGAAAAGTGGGCCGATCCTGGTGGTAGTGCAGAAAGGGTCCAAGCTCAATGGCACATAGCAGGGAGAAAAAGAAGAGAGAGTAAAGCAAAAGAGAAGAAGAGAGAGAGAACGAGAGAAGGAAAGAAAATCACCAGGAAGGTCAGGTACACACACGACAAGCTTCGCTTACCCCCATTTTCTCTACAAGGGAAGGGCTGGTGATTTTTTATTGTTATTAGATAAGAAAATTCATGACCTCTCCTCACCTGTCCACGCTCGGCAGTTTTGTGTGAGGTTTCCATTTCAATCACTTGCAGGGCACGCGCAAGCATCAGCGGATAAAAATTCACTGACGTTCGCTGAGCAGCAAAGTGCGGGCACTTTCGAAGAATCCGCCTGACGCACTAAGAAAGATCTAGCAATTTCAACTTTCGAACAAGCGAGTGGACTTGGTGCGTGTGCTGACGACAGCACCTAAGGGTTCATGATCTGAAAGGCTAGGCGTAGAATATACGGATACAGTGTGAACGAAAAGGGCAACACAAGTGTCATCAACTAAAAGGTCGCAAGGTGGCGGAAAAGAAGGAAGACGCAAACCATGCCTTCGCACGTTTTCGAGAAAGCAACGCTAACTCGTCAATTATAAACAAGTGTCTACAAGTGCGTTTAAATGGTGTGGTCCTTAATTTAATCTAAAGCTTGTAAAATTTCCAATTCATTATGAAACCTTCATAGAGACAGGACTAAGAGCCGCTGCAGGATTGATTTTGACCTTCAAATTTTTCTATATCCGTGTATTGTCTGCTGAAATCTCCGGCGTGATTCAAAGAAAGTACTGACCACCCATACGATTTATTTAGCAATGAGGTTGTTTTGTTGTGCAGATTTTTTAATACACATACCGTGTGTGATACAAACATGAAATGAACAATAAGAGTAGAAAAGAAACATCTAAAGCTTGGATTTCTCTTGAAATCCCGAGCGAAATACACAACGAAGTGACTACAGCTGCATCAGACTTTCGCGCGTTCAATCCAGTTTGTCGGCAGAATGGCGGATCCATAATGGGAACGCTCTTCTGCGACCGCATTCCGCGAAGCTTGGCACTGCCTTACAAATGCATCGGTTAAAATACGTAAATGGCATGCTTATTAGAGACGTACACCTTCTCGTCGTCACATGTGCGAGCTAAGAACCTCCACAAACAAGAAGTAGGCTTATGTGCCGGGGCTCCTTTCGACATAAATCAGTGTCTGCGCGGCGGAAGGCTCGCTATTCTAAAATAAGAAGTGTTTAGAAGCGCCTCTATGAGTTAATTATATATTATATAACTAGAGGTTATAACATAATAAACGCAAAGCGCAAACGAACCCGCCATCGAAACGCCGAAATCAGCATACTACAGTATAGGCCGCAACAGTTTGAGGGGATTGATAATATTACAACCAATAAAGTAACTTGGAAAGCTTCTTCGGAGACCTTCTCTCGTGTATTGCACATCATCAATTAAATTTTCTCTCTAAATAATACCTTTTTCATACAAGTAGTGTGAGCGCTTGCTTTGCAAGATTGTATTGTTTGAAAGGCAGCCCATAAAATCGAGCTTTGGCGGTGAGGTAACATCTCTGCCTATCACGCAGCGATCTAGGATTCGGTTTCCTTCGAATCTTACTTTCTTCTTGAGCCATTTCGCTTCTTTTTTTCACTTTTATTTTTATGTTTGTCTTTCGGGCGTGTATCTGACGGGGCGAAACCATTTCTGCCACGGAGATCATGTAATGGCTAATGGCAGCAAACAACGCGTCCTACATAAATATCTTCTTGTAGGTGTGTTTATTGCGAAATTTGGACAATACGTTTATACTGCTGGTTTTAAATGTGCTCTGTAGCAAAACTAAGAACGGCGAAAGAACCCTACTTAAACACGTGACCCGACAGTTCGAAGCGTGTGGCATTCCGGCAACAGTGATGACGGACTATTTCCTGTCGTCTTGATTTGTCAGATGCAAGTGGTGGCCACAACGTCAGGCAAATTGCCACAGGAAATACGAGAAACCAAAGAACAAAAAAGTGGTCAGTTGGTATCGTACCCATGTGCCCAGCGTAATTATCAGATAGTTTACGAAAATGGCCGACGTGCTTTACTTTCTGAAATTGTAACGTTAACCAATACTGCCAACTGTGCAGCTTTCGGGCGCAAGGTTTTAATTGATCTTGCCGTTTCTAAAATCCATTTTGTGTGCCTTACGTGCCTTCTACTCAAAACATTTTTTTTCTATAATGTATTGAACACAAAAAGTCAGTGCATTATTCCTTAGAAATTGGAGCCCGCCGCCGCGTTGGCACTGATTACCATCGAAGTGAGCTACTGTACGCGTATTTTCGATCATGTTTGCGCAGAACCCCATCAATACCGCAGTCATTACTTAAAGCAGACGAAGCAACATCTAAGTAGAAATGCGTATATTGTCACACCATGCAATAGGTGGCACAGAATTAGAAACAAGAAAACGCGCGCCAGTCCACGTGCCATATGCCGGCACCTGCTTTGACGGACGCCAGTGAACAGGCAGACGAAGACCGGCCGATCCTGCGCGGCCAAAACCAAGCGAGCTACTAGCACTGATGGCATGGGGTCGTACGCGTCAACATTATACAGCGCAAAGGATACCTCAGGCCTATTTGAGGCAAAATATATGTACTTAACCATGATCCCCAGCGTTCATTTAATTAAGAATACCCATTGGACTGGCTTTTACGTTAGTAAATGAAAAATCAACGCGTTAGAAATGGTGTCGAAGAGACGCTACGCGTTAAAAACAAGCCGAATGATGCCGCGGCATTGTAGCCGGCTGGAAGCCAACAGTAATAAAAGGTCCAAACAGATGGCGTGAAAGCAGGGCGAACGCAGGAAATTTGAATTGAATTCAGCAAAACCTCGATTGCATTTATCATGTGAGGAGTGAGAAGGGAGGGAAATAGTGAAAGGGGTGGGAGGGGGGAGAAGAGAGGGTGTTATGTATCAAGGGTGGCAGAAAACTATCGTATTTTGACGTCATTTACAACGGAGCAAGCAGACATGCGGCCAATTTTTTTCTCGTGTGCTTGGTCGGCGGTTAGAGACCCGGGCCCTACGCTTCGAATTAAGGTCGCGCTGGGTACCCTTGACCTATGCAACAGACCCAACCTAGCTTCTAGAACATCAGAGCCATACCGGAGCTTACACCAGTGCACTGTGCCAGCCGGAGAATTCAGGGACTGGCTCCAGAGATTGTACCACCATCCGGGAGCACAATGGCTACGGTGGAAGGTATGGAAGAGACAGTACTAACTCATTACACTCTGCAGAACCTGTGAGTGCCAAGTTCCTACCACGACGACCTTTTTGAAGACGTGGAAGACTGGCTGGACGATTTCAACGAATGGGACGACAAAGCGAAATTAAGGAACGTGTATTTCAGCCTCGAGGACGGCGCTCGCAAATGGTTTCAGAACCTCGAAGAGGCCCTGACGTCATGGCGTGAGTTACGTTGCCGACTTTTGGAGACTAACTCGAGCCCCGATCGCCGAGAGCGAGCAGGACGGGCCCTCCGAATCGCGCGCTCAGTATCCTAATGGAAGTGTTCCTATGTACGTGGAAGACATGACACGTCTGTTCAGGCGAGCCGATCCTAGCATGCCGGAAGACAAGAAGCTCCGTCTTCCGGCATGATGCGGGGTGTCGAATCCAGCTTTTCGGTGGTCTTCTTCGTAGTCCTCCGAGGACGGTTACTGAGTTCCTCGCGGAAGTCGTTGCGATGGAAAAGGCGCTGCAGCAGCGGTCGAACCAGTCCGACTGGCAAGTAAATGCTGCTTCGACAACCGTCGGTCTGGGAGCTTTCGCCACTGACATTTAAGTGCTCCGCGAGCTAATAGGTTCGGTAGTGCGCGACGAGCTGCAACAGCTGCACTGGGCGCAGCAGCCAATGGGCAACTACATCGCCGACATCGTGCATGACGAAGTGCAGCATGTGCTTGTGGTACTTCAACGCCGCCCCGAAAAAACACCCCAGGCGAGTGAATTTCAGCGCACAACTTACGCTGACGCTTTGAGGCACAGCTTGCCTACGTCGGCATCACCATCTGCGGCGAGCGATTTCCAGCGTGTGATTTATGGAGACAGATTGAGGCGCTCCATCCCAGAATAAGCGCCATTTGCTCCCGTTACCCCCCACATTGCGCTTCAGTCGGCACAGGTGGTTCCTTACTGTCAAGACAACCGCCCTGTCACTCGTAAATCGGACATTTGGCGCACGCCCGACCGACGACCGCTTTGTTATCATTGTGGTGAGGGAGGTCACGTATACCAAGAGTGCCACTACCGCCAACTTGCACTGCAGGGTTTTGCTGCCAATTCACCTCGACCCCGGTTCGAACAGAGGGCGACCGAAATTGAAGAGTTCATCGCCCAGCAGAGTGCGCCACAGTCGCCATTCGCGATCGCCATCACCGCGGCGATCCTATGCAAGTCGTGCGGGTTCATCGGGGATGACGCAGGGACGGGCTCCCAGGCCTCGCCTGAAAAACTGACGTCAGCGACCTTTCGAGGCAAAGCCGCTGATACGCGACATGCTGAAGACGTCCAATCGACGCGTCCTCGACCCGACGGAGATTCGACGACGCCTGTATCTGCATGGTTCAAACTCATGAGTTTTTCTAGGGGCCAAGTACATTAATTATTTTCTTGCAGTGTATTTCAGTTAGTGCAATGCCAGGTTTATAAGTAGCTTTGGAAAAATCGAACTTTGAAGTGTTCAGAAATATTTGTGCCATATAAAAATTTTCCTGCGTCAGTACACCTCATATTGTAGGTGCATTGTCAGATTGAGCATATTTTGCCTCCTATTACACTAATAATTACTGTACCATTTAAAGTCTGGCTAGTAGTGCAAGCTGGTAACTGCCCTTTAAGTCACAATGTCGTCCTATGAAGATGCAACTCTTAAATATCCTCACAAATGAAAAATCTTGAACGTCGCGCTGAATATGAACGTAAGCTTCTGCTAACGCTAAACAAATCATAATCACTAAGACGAATAATGCAAAACAACAGTATCTGAAAAAGCATACCACCATGTTTAACGAGTAGTCAGAAGTGCTGCTCTGTATCATTGCGGTTAATTGGTGTTCATCCTCGCATTAGAAGGCCTTTTGATTAATAACAGTGCACCTACTTATGTAACAATTTTCATTTATTATCGTGAAACAATGCATCTAAGGTATTACATTTCACAATAACTTTTTTCTGTAACTATGATGACTGGCCTGATGTCACTCAAATATTCATGCTACAGGTTGAATTTTTCTTCTGGCTGAGTTTGTTTGTATTTACAGAAAATTTGTTTAAATTTGGAGGCCACACACAGTCATGACTGAAAGGAATAAAGTGATGTGTTGCTCACAAGCTATTTTTCAAGCTTTAGTTAAGGAAGCCACAATGCTATTTGAACATAGAACTTATTCCCAGTGAATAGCGTCTGCTGATTGCCAAGGAACCGTGGAGTGCATTATAGCTGCAGTATGGTACGCAATGTAAGATCCACTCACAATTTATTGTTTACATGGCGTTGAATTGAAACATGCTACTGAGTCACGAGAAAGCACGGCAGAAAGGACACAGATGATATCATTTTTATTGTAGCTCATTAATGCATTTAACTTAGACATGTGTAACGAACTAGCCCCAAATTCAGGTGGGAACAGCGCTAAGGATACAAAGTGAAAGCACATTGAGGAAATGACACGTTGCACTGTAGGATTTTTTTATGCATCCTCACATAATTATTGTGTGTGCACCTGAATAGGAATAGCGAACTAGCCGATATGTTCACATTAGCTAGGCCCATTCGTAAGCTTTCTAAAAATAGCATTACATAAATATATGGAAACTATAATAACTTGAATCAGTGTCTGTATTTTATGCCTTTGAAAAACGTAGCTATTGCTAAAGGTTGTCTAAAACAAGAAAAAAAAAGAACAATATGATATGAATGATCAAGGTTTTCATGTTCAGTCCAACCATAGAAAGGCCAAGTGAACCACAGCGGCAATTAAATGTGGTTTTATTGAACTGTGGAAGTCATACGGAAAACAGAAACTATAACTTGCCACTAGTGGGAGCAAAACCCACATCTTGCAAACGCAGCAGGCGATAATCTACTCATTGAGCTGTGGTAGTAGCTATCCTCGCACTCGCATTCTTAGGGATTTGTGTATCTGTACTAGATGTGGACTAGGAGCAGGCAGCAGGGCTATAAGCATTTGCGTTCATGGTAGCATTGATGCCTTCATGTAGCATACAGTGGTTTATCTGCCAGCTGCCTGCTCCTAAATGTCATGTACCACATGACGCCTACGGTTCAACGACCATGCTTCAGCGTCAACCATGGCCATGAATGGTGCTAACATGCCGAGGGCGATATCTAATATGCATAACATAAATTCAAAGTGAGGTGAATGGGATAATAACCTCCATCGTGCTTAGTTGATACAGCATCACCTGTGTAATGCAGATAACGTGAGTTTGCCTTCCGCTGGGGGCAAGTTGTTTTTTGTGTACTTGAAGCTAAACATTTCGACAGAATTACCTGTCTGGTTGGGAAAAAATTATTATGGCTTAGAGATTGACTCCAACGAAATAAGGGAATTTATTAGCGCGACGTTTCGGAGCCAATTCGGCTCCTTCTTCAGGGGGTATTCTTCGGAGATGGCGGTGTGCCGCTTTTAAAAGGTCTATCGTAAGAAATTAGGAAGGGGGAGAGAGCGGAAGGTGGGGAGACACTTTACAGGGCACCTGCTCTTGACAGACGAAGGAGATGGTAGGGGGGGGGGGGGGGGGGGGCTTCGGCGTTGCTCGTCGGCTGGGATGACCGATGCTGGGGGCGCTTTACTCGCGGGAATGCCGTGGACGAGGGGCGGGGGAGGGGAAGGGGGGCGAGATGTTTTGGTGTTGGTGACCTAAAGCGGAGGGCCCTTTCTTCCCTTCGTCGCGTCTCCAAGGCCATGGACATAAGCAGAAGGAAGGATGCCCTTCGCGCGGTTTATATTACCCGCCGTATTCTGAATGTGCCATGACTCCAGTCGTAGCCTTTTTCACCAGTTTGCCTCTGTTTGAGGGATTTGGGTTTATAAGCAAGGGATCTTGTGATCGGCGTCTTCGGAATCTTCGGCGACGGCGCTGCGTATACGGTTGAATGTTCTGACGTCATTTTCATGTTGTCTGATTCTTTCTTTTAGATTTTTGGTGTCCCCGATGTACGACGCCAGACAGTCGGCACAGCTGATTTTTTAGACGACGCCTTGAGCTTTTCCTTTTGGTGGACGGTCTTTTGGTTTAAGAATAAGGATATTCAAAGTGTTCATCGGTTTGTGCCAGAGTTTGAGGCCTTCCTTTTTTAATGTTCGGCTGAGAGCTTCGCTTGTACCTTTGATGTATGGGATGGACACTCGTTTCTGTGGTCGGGGGGAAGTCAACGGTTGAAGGTCTCGTAGTTTGTTATTTTCTTTTTTGTTGTCGGGTGGTTTTTCGAATGAATTCCGTTGTATAGCCGTTCCTTTTGAGTTCGTTGAGAACAGTTCTCCTTTCTTTCTTTTGATCTGATTCCAATGTGCCATGAGTTTCGACTGTTTTCAATAAAGAATTTACGACCGATGCCTTGTGGTTTGCCGGATGGTTGGATGCGAAGTGTAGGTAGCGGCCTGTGTGGGTTGGTTTCCGGCAGACTGAAAATTTGAGATTGCCGTTGGTTCGTGTAACTTGTACATCTAGGAATGGTAGCGATCCGTTTTGTTCGCGCTCAGCCGTGAATTGCATATCAAGGTCTATGGAATTTAAGTGGCTCTGCGGGTCTTCGACTTGCGACTCCTTCGAGATGCAGAAGCAATTATCCACGTACCTGAGTAAAACTTTTGGCTTCGGGGAAAAAGTACTCAGAGCTCTGTCTTCGATATTCTCCATTGTTAGGTTAGCCATGGTGACGGAAATTGGGGCCCGTGGAAGCTCCTTTTACCTGCTTGTAGTAGCTGCCTTGGAAGGTGAAGCAGGTATTTGACAGGCATAGCTCGAGAAGGCGACAGTCTCGTCTACACTCAAGGGCTAAGAACAGTGCGTCGTCGAGTGTGTCGTCGCGTTCCAGGGCATCCCTTGTTGCGGATATCGATAACGCAATGGGTACTCTGGTGAACAAAGAGATCACATCAAAAGAGACCAGACATTCATCATCTTCGAGAAGTACATTTGAGGTGATCTTGATGAAGTTCTCGGGGTTGCGCACGTGGAATGCTGTCCATGGGATGCTGTCCATGCCAATTTTTTATTATTTTACATTTCAATAATATCACATTTAACTTACCCTGTCCTTTCCTTGGCCTAATTCTCTGTTGGCTTCATACAGTCTTGGTTAACAGAAATCTTGCCCCATTGTTCCCCCTATTCATGTTTGACCCGCTTGCAGTACACTACCAGAAGCATCATACATCAAATAGCCGAACACATCTTCGGAATATTTTTTGTAGACAGCTATATGCAGTTACCTGCATATACCTGCACAGGGAACCCTGATCATGAGAAGGAAATTTACAGAATAATATTGAGTTGGAGTGCATAAAGCCGGCATTGCCAAATGCTGACTGGGAGCATGCCACTGTCGTTGAAAAGAAAAGTGTACAATCATTGCATTATATCGGTGCTAACATATGGGGCAGAAATTTGGAAGTTAAGAAAGAAGCTCGAGAACAAGTTAAGCACTGCACAAAAGAGCGATAGAACGAAAACTGTAAGGCGTAACGTTAAGTGACAGGAAGAGAGCACTGTGGATCAGAGAGAAAACGGGGACAGCAGATATTCTAATTGACATTAAGAGAAAAAAATGGAGCTGGGCAGGCCATGTAATGCGTAGGATGGATAACCGGTGGACTATTAGAGTTACAGAATAGACACCAAAAGAAAGGAAGCGCAGTCGAGGACGGCAGAAAACTAGGTGGTGTGATGAAGTTAGGAAATTTGTAGGCGCTAGTTGGAATCGGCTAGCACAAGACAAGGGTAACTGGAGATCGCAGGGAGAGGCCTTCGTCCTGCAGTGGAAATTTATATTGGCTGATGATGATATGATGATGATGATATGCAGTTACTATTTGTTCACTGCCCATTTAGTACTGAATTGTGCCACCGAAATTCCGGAAGCACACTGCTGTATGATTGTATCAATCTTATAAGCTGTTACTGCTGGCAGTTTTATGCTTGCTAGTTTAATGAATAACTACAAGCCGCGAAATTGGTCAGATACTGCAGCCCTTTCACTGCTGTAATTTTTCTCTTCAGATGCAAAAGGTGTGAGCGCCATCATGGCTCTACCATTTCTTGTCAATGAGCGAGGGGACGACATGTTCACAAAATTGGTGAGAACATTGAGCTGCTTGCACGACCAAGTACACAGTGTCAGTATGGGGCTAGTGTCAACATGTACATGGCCCTGAATATTTCGCTGCACTGTTCTTGCTCAAATTTTGCAAAACTATCGCATCTTGGGGTCGGCTTCGTTTAGTATAACACTGACCACAGTTGATTGCCTGGTTCTTAAGAAAAAAGTGCAAATTTGTCTTCCTTTACAGGGATGCGAGCTGCTACAGTGACGGCGCTAGCATAAACTTGTGTCACCGCCTGCCGGCAGCTGCACATTGTAGCCGGTCAGGGTGGTTTGCCATGTGTTCCATGAGTGGACAACACGCTGTAAACCTAGTGGTAGTTAAATGTTAAATTAAAATTTTAAAATTAAATTAAAACAACATAATGTTGTAAAACTTGATTTTTAAGGCCTAAGAAGTATCAATCAAATATTCCTTGTGCGCAGGCACTTTATATGTGGCATTCTATTCCCTCAAATTGTTAGTGTTACTTTGTGTTGGACTTTGAAAGCAGGGAAGATAACCAGGGAAACAATTTATGCCCTCTACCTAATGGTCATTATCGAAGCAAATAAATATGACAAAGTGGCAGATCAGATCACATTGCAGAGAAAATCTTGCGCAACCATCCATGGATGCACCATGTGATCTTGCAAAACTAAGTTATCAAAATTGAACTGCAGCATATGGTAATCTTTTTTGTAGCACAATAAAATGGGCACTTACTGCTTTTGAAGTAAAAGCTTAGAAAAGCGTGTAATTTTCTGGTAACATAACAAACCATTTTTGCTTACTTCAAACAGAAATTGGCAACTTTGGTCTTTTCAATTGCTTGATTTTTCTTTTCGACAACCCTTAACTGAAATAAAAGTCAGTTCTCTAAAATCTTGTTGCAGAGCCACCCATATTGTTTTTGTACACCAATAATTGATGTATTTATATGTTTGCTCTGCAGACATCAGGGCAGGAGTTTGCCAACGTCACATTGCTGTACACTGGTGACAACCCCATCTCTTCCAAGGCCCTGTGTGTGAAGTGTGAATATGTATGTGTTGATGTATTGGACTTCAGTTCCGGTTTAGTGGGGTTATTTTTCATGTACTGGGCTTTCAACATCGAATACATAAGGTCTGCGAAGCAGACACTCTCATTGCTGCAACGCATGATAGAAATCAAAGCGAAAACGACAAAACTAGGCACCAAGACCTGACTGCTTTAAAAGCACATTCAGATGCTACAACTAAGAAAACCACAGCCAGTGCTGAGCAGGCTGAGAAATCTGACTAAGCTGCTAAATTCCAAGTATTCGTCTTGAAATGCACCTTCCTGTATGCACTTAGGCTTTTTTTTTTCTTTTTTTTCTAACGCTCTGGCTGTTTTGGTGTTCTTAGCCTTGGATAGCTAGTCATACCTGGAAAACTTTATTGTGTTTACGTGTTATCCATAGTTACTTTTTATATTATGGCGACATAAAGCGAACACTCGCTAATGTTTTTTTTAAATAATGAAATTACAAGAACTTGCATTTCTGGGCCATTGTGGGTCCCTTGCTCACAAGTAACTGCGGGGGCGATGGTTTGGTTCTGTACGGGTGAGAAGGTGGAGAGCGCCTGCATATATGACAAGCAGAAGATTATCGTGTGTCGTTCCTATCGCTTAGCACGTCATCAGAATATGCAGTGAGTTTAGTAGTAATTGCATTGGTAATACCTCGGTGGCAATAATGGACGCCTAGTCCTAGTCTATAGAATGACCTGTCTTCTCTTGGTGTTCGGATAATGCGTTGGAAACGGTGTTGCTTTTGAGGACTTTGTGCTGATGCTGCTTTAGGAACTTCCTAACCTGGCCAGATTTGCCAGTGTACAGTGAATCAGATTTTTTTGCATGGGACTTTCTACATGGAACCAGGATAGCTCAATCTCTTGAAGGGGTCCATCACGTGCACCAGTTCACCACATTGCTTGCTTTAAGGGACATGCGCCACCCAACCATTTCAGTCATTCAGCACTCTGGCAAAAGTCTCGCTCATGCCACATGTATACAGGATGGTAGCACGCTTGCTTTTCTTTCTCACCACTTAACAGATGGGCGCTGAGGCATGACGTTCTTGCTCACTTACCAGTTTTAGCGGCTGGCTCTTACTTTGCGTGTCACTTAGTATCAAGCTAAACTCTGCTTTGTGCCTTGTAGGAGTCGAGCAAAGACCGAAAAGCGAGGTTACTAGTGATGAGACGGCCTAGCGTTTTGGCCCTGGAGGTGTACAGAAAGAAAATCTAGGTATTTTGAGATATGTGGGCTTGCGATGAACCCTGGTGGCAAGGCCATTCATTGGTGATTCGTTCCATGAGAACATCAACGGATGCAGTGTATTCCTTCTCAGGCTCTTTGTGTGCTGTACACTCATCCTTTCCTTACAAATTTAGTTAAGTGCTTTTTGTGATCGCTATATGTAATATCGCTAAAGGTCACTCTGACATGCGCATATTTTATTAAATAAAGTTGTACATGTTTTCGACAGTTGTCTTGGTCTTTAAGATCTGAACAGCAGCAGACCAAATTTGACACAAACATGGAGGCACTGCTAATGTAAACATTTAGAGGTGAGACAACAGTCTTTTTATGACAAATTGGATGATAGGATGGCCAAGAAGTAGAACTTTTAAAATAATATGTGACGTACTTACTATACAGGTTGCACATGGATTTTGAAATGGCATTATTCGTCATGCCCTGGTATGGATTTATCTGGTCTTTAAGCATATTTAGTTTCTTCCACTGGCATCGATATTGGATGATTGGTTTGATTTGGTAAAATTTGAAGTTTGTCGTGTAATATCAATATTGAAATTGAATTACTCTGCCCATGCTAATAATGGCTTATTGAAATAAACTAGCCCTTTGTCATGGCAAAAATATTTTTGTTCAAGAAATAAAATTATTTCTTAATTGCCTGAAATGCTATATTACGTGATAACATTGTACATATTGCAGCTGTTCAGTGTGCCTTGTACACCACATCACAAAATACATTCTGGATGTTGCAACTGAAGCATAGTATTTCTCAAGGTTGGCCATTGATTCCAATTTAGCACATCAGACTGCTGTTTTCTGTTTTTGCCAGGTATAGTTCACTGATGCGTTTGAAGTTAATACATACGATAGTAGTGAAATTTTCGCTCTTGGTGTTTCGCTCATTGTTATGCTAGGTGCTATGTGATTAGTGTTTTTTTTCGTTGTCGCCTCAATAAAGACAAGTCCACTTCTCGAAACGTTGGCTCCTTTCATCTTAGTCTCATTTTCCTCAGTGTTTTTAGTTGTTTATTCTATTGCAGTTGTCCCGAAGCACTTTGGAAGTAAGCGTTCGCGACTAGCACGATAGAGCAGCGAGAGGTAACACAGCCGATCGAGCACCGAAACAAGGTTTATCTCCCTCGTCGTCGTTCTCCCTCTTATAGGCACAGCCCCACTGCTCCTTATTTTTCAGTACAGTTATTTTCCCCTAGGAAAAGGGAGCCGTCCCGGCGACCTATGGGTACGACAACACAGGCGGATCATAGTACGGCTTGAGACGCTGGACATGCACAATTTCGCGTCCTCGACGGCGATGATCCAAAGGTAGCTCGAGGGGTTCCACAATATAGTTGACTGGAGACGATTGGTTGATCATGCGGTATGGGCCTTGGTACTTCGACGCGAGTGTCGGTGACAGTCCAGGGGTAGGGGCTGGAACCCAAAGTCAGACTAGCGAGCCAGGAGCATAGGATGCAGGAGCAGGGGAAGTTTCTCGAAGGTGCTTCTGACGTTGCTAGTCTTCTGACGTAAATAAACTGGATAGCTTGAGACACTCTTCTGCGTGTGCAGCAGCTTCAGACAAGGTAGTGGTTTCCGTGGTGTCAGAGCGGTACGGAAGGATAGTATCCATTGTGAAAAAAGGTTCGGGTCCGTACAGTAGAAGGAAGGGCGAAAATCCCGTGGTAGTCTGCGTGGCGGTATTGTAAGCGTAGGTCAGAAATGGTACAACATGGTCCCATTTGCTTTGGTCGGATGCAACGTACATGGCCAGCATGTCACTCAGAGTGCGATTAAAGCGCTCAGTCATGCCATTGGTCTGCGGATGGTATGCAGTAGTGGTGCGATGAATGATGCGGCATTCTTTGAGGAGAGCCTCGGTGACGTCGGAGAGGAAGACATGGCCTCTGTCACTGAGTAATTCCCTGGGAGCTCCGTGGCGAAGGATGATGCGGCGCAGGAGAAACCAGGCGACGTCACGTGCAGAAGCGCTGGGCAAAGGACAAGTTTCCACATAGCGTAAGATGGTCGATGGCCACGATTACTAAGCGGTTGCCGTCGGATGTCAGCGGCAGAGGTCCATAAATGTCGATGCCGACTCGATCAAAAGCACGTGCAGGGCAAGGGAAAGGCTGCAATGGAGCGGTTGAACGACGAGGAGGATCTTTGCGGCGTTGGCAAATGATACAAGAGCGGACATAATGACGGATGAATCGATACATCCGCCGCCAGTAGTAATGAACGCGTAGACGCGCGTATGTCTTAAGTAGACCTGAATGCGCGCACTGTGGGTCGTCGTGGAACGCTGCACAAATATCCGAACGTAGATGCCGAGGGATGACAAGCAACCATTTGCGGCCGTCCGGGAGGTAGTTACGACGGTACAAGAGCCCGTCGCGAATGGAGAAGTGGTGTGCTTGGCGACGTATTGCGCGATTGGTAGTGGGTGGCGATGGGGTGGATAAGAAACTCAGCATGGACACAATCCATGGGTCTTTCTGGTGCTCCAGAAGAATGTCCATGGCAGTAAAGGAAGACTCGGACAATGAGGCCTTCGTGAAGCTAACCTCATCTGTTAGTGGCGAACGAGACAAGGCATCCGCATCCGAGTGTTTTCGGCCAGAACGGTACATCACTCGAATGTCATACTCCTGCAGTCGAAGCGCCCATCGAACCAGACGACCGGATGGTTCTTTTAAGGACGACATCCAGCACAGCGAAGGGTGATCAGTTATCACGTCAAATGGGCGGCCATAGAGATACGGATGGAATTTGGTTATGGCCCAAATTATAGCGAGGCATTCTTTTTCTGTTACAGAATGGTTCGATCCTGCTTTAGTGAGTGCACGACTGTCGAAGGCAATGATGTACTCATCGAAGCCAGCCTTTCTCTGAGAGAGAACGGCACATAGGCCGACGCCACTGGCATCCGTGTGGATTTCAGTTGGAGCGCATGGGTCGAAATGGCGCAAGATTGGAGGAGACGTCAAGAGACGACGCAGCTTCGTGAATGCGGCATCGCAATCCGGTGACCAGGTCGAAAGGTTGTGGCCACCACGAAGAAGCTGCGGTAAAGGTGCTATGATGCTGGCGAAATTGCGGATGAAGCGGCGGAAGTATGACGCCAACCCAATGAAGCTGCGCAGTTCTTTCAAGGTCTGTGGTCGTGGAAACTGGGCAACAGCTTGCAGTTTCGCCGGATCAGGGAGTACACCTTCTTTCGACACGACATGGCCGAGGATAACCAGCTGCCGGGCGGCGAAGCGACACTTCTTCAAGTTAAGTTGAAGGCAAGCATCGGCGATGCATTTGAGGACGCGTTCAAGTCGAAGTGGGGAGGAAAGTCCGGTGAAAAGATAACGATGTCGTCCAGATAACAGAGGCATATCTGCCATTTGAGGCCGCGCAATATGTTGTCCATCATTCTTTCAAATGTGGCAGGTGCGTTACGCAGGCCAAATGGCATCACGGTGAATTCAAATAAACCATCAGGTGTGATGAAGGCCGTTTTTGGATGGTCTGACTCAGCCACTGGCACTTGGATCGTAAGTCTAAAGATGAGAATTCGGCGCCTTGTAGGCAGTCTAGTGCGTCGTCAATACGCGGTAGTGGATAAACGTCCTTGCGGGTGATCTTATTGAGGCGCCGGTAGTCCACGCAAAAGCGAATTGTGCAATCTTTCTTTTTGACCAGCACTACAGGAGAAGCCCAGGGACCCTGCGAAGGTTGTATGACACCGCGTTGGAGCATGTCTCCAACATGCTCAGCGATGATGCTACGCTCAGTGGCGGTACACGATACGGCTTGTGGCGTAAGGGCGCATGGTAGCCGGTGTCGATGTGATGGAGAATAGTGGAAGTACGGCCTAAGCGAGATTGTTGTAGGTCGAATGACGTGTGAAAGCGGTCAAGAAGATTGATGATCTGGGCGTGCTGACCGGGAGTGAGGTTGGGAGCAATACACCTGGAAAATGTAGGGTCACACGGCGGTGCCGAAGGAGAAACTTGAAAGGCCATAGCGTCAACCTGAGGCGAAGCCGGGTCGTCAGGCACATCATAAAGGAAGCTTGGTTCAATTTCGTCAGCATAACCAAGACACTCATCGTGGAGCAGGCTAGCAGGGCAAGGAAACAGGTTTGAGACATAAAGTGCGCTGGAACCGTGTCGAACGGCAAGAAGGGCAAAAGGAAGCAAGAAGGGATGACGGCGAGCAACAAGCTTAGACGGCGTGAAAAGAACTGTGGAGTCGGAAAACCCGACGCAGGAAACGGGTACAAGTGCGGCAGAGTATGGAGAAATCTCGGTGTCGGCGGTGACAAACACACAACCGGAAGCGTCGTCAGCATCTTCAAAAACGTGGTTACCGAATGGCGACAGAGCGAGTTCCGCACGGGCACAATCAATAACGGCATGATGAGGTGACAAAGTCCCATCCTAAAATCATGGCATGGGAGCAGCGAGGCAGAATAACGAACTCAACACGGTATAAAGTTCCACTTATAACAACACGCACGGTACACTGCCCTAAGGGTTCAATCGGCGCAGCGCTTGCGGTGCGTAATGAAACGGCAGAATATGGCTTCGCGACTTTTCGTAGTTGAAGACGAAGCTGGTTCGAAATCACTGATATTGCTGCTCCCGTGTCTACAAGCGCATGAACGGCAATGTCTTCTGCATAAACTTCAAGGACGTTCGCAGGAAATAAATTAGGGCTTGTGGAGTTCGTTGAGATCGCAGTTCTTGCCTCCGGAACTGCGTTCCTTAGTTTTCCTCTCGGATAGCTTCAGGGCGACGGACAAGTGGCGACAGAGAACGGCGACGGCGTGACGGAGACCGACGGGTATTGAAGGTGCGGGAAGACGGAGGTGAGGCTTCGAAGTGCTGAGCGGCAGGAGCGGAACGGAACGGAAAGTCGAAACCGCTGCTTGGCGCCTTCGGAGAATCCGAAGGATACCATCCGCGCCGGCGGGAAAACCGTGCTACATGCCCAGGCAGGCCGCATAAATAACAGATAGGGTGGTTGTCGTGGGTGCGCCATGGATTGACAGCAGCGGGCTGAGACTGATGGAGATATTGGCGAGGTGGGCGCACAGGCTGCTGGGGCGGCCAGTAGCTGCTTGTAGGGGCATATGTTGCAGCTAAATGCGGAGGTGAGGGAAAGGCGTTGGTAGGTCGCGATTGAATAGCTGCAGACGGGGTCCTTGGATTCGCGACAAGGGCAGCGTACGTAAGCGGAACAGGCGGAGGAGGCGGTTGATGAGCAAGTGGGACGGCGTTAGCGACTTGTTCCTGTATCACCTGACGGAGATCGGGAGACAAGGGCGACTCTGACGCTTGACTGGCTGGCAGATGAGAGAGTTGGCGTGCCAGTTCTTCTCGTACAAATTGCTTGATGTGGTCGAAGATCTCTGAACTGCAAGTAGCACTTACATCGTCACTCAGAGCTGAAAGCGCGACGTCCGGAGCGAGAGCACGGCGGGTAGAAAGCCGCTGTTTGCGCAGCTCTTCATAGCTCTGGCAAAGCGTCAGGAGGTCATTGACCATCTTAGGATTCTTCGCTAAGAGCATCTGGAAGGCGTCATCTTCTATGCCTTTCAAGATGTTCTTGATCTTGCCATCTTCGGTCATATCTGGGTTGATACGCCGGCAAATATCAACTACATCTTCAATGTAGCTGGTAAAGGTTTCGCCCTTTCGTTGGGCACGACAGCGCAGCTGTTGTTCAGCTCGAAGTTTGCGCACAGCAGGGCGACCGAAGAGCTCTTGAAGTGTCGTTCGGAAAGCTGTCCAGGTGGTAAAGTCAGCCTCATGGTTCCGGAATCAAAGATGGGCGACGCCGGAAAGGTAGAAGGGGACGTAACCATGCTTTTCAGCTTCAGTCCATTTGTTGTGGGCACTCACTCGGTTGTACAGTGACAGCCAGTCCTCTACGTCATGATCGTCAGTGCCATTGAATATGGGAGGATCCCGTTGGCGTGGCGCGCCAGGACAGACGACCGGAGGCGGTGCATGGGGTGGATTGGGAGGACTAGTTTCCTCAGGCATGGGAGCTGTGACAGGGATCGTCCGGCTTCGGTGTTCCAGTTTTGCAAAAGGCTCAGCACCTTCCACCAAATGTCGCGAAGCACTTTGGAAGTAAGCGTTCGCGACTAGCACGATAGAGCAGCGAGAGGTAACACAGCCGATCGAGCACCAAAACAAGGTTTATCTCCCTCGTCGTCGTTCTCCCTCTTATAGACTCAGCCCCACAGCTCCTCATTTTTCAGTACACAGTTTATTATAACATCTAATGGTGGCTGAGAGCTGCTGAATAACTACGCAATTGTTGCATACACAAATTAAAACTGATATGTAGCGAGCTTCCATGTTAGATTAGAGGTAGTCATTTGACTACCCAGGCGGAGGTCACAGCAGTTGCTGCGAAGGGTCAGGTTCAGTACCAGGAGGTACTTTCACCAACTCTTACCATCGTAGTCATGTACACCACCATTGCTTGCCAGTCAAATGACTACCCTAGGAAGAGTCATTGTTGCCATTGCAAAAGGTTCTGTTGACTACCACGAGGTACTTGCATGGACCACAGAGGTAGTCGCTTCAACTCTTGCCATGGTAGTCATGTACACCACCATTGTTTGTTAATTGTCAGACGACTACCCTAGGAAGAGTAATTGTTGCCATTGCAAAGGGGTTGCACTGCCTACCAAGAAGTACTTGCGTCGACCACTGATGTAGTCGTATCAACTCCTGCTTTGGAAGTAATATATGTGTAACGAACCACACAAGAAGGGTAGCGTGCATTAGTGGTGAAGAAGGAAGACGAAGAAAAAAGGCAGTGTTCTGGCGACCATGTCTGTCTCCGTCCGCAACCTCCTGCTCGTGTCACAGAAGTCGACAGGATAAAGACCTGGCAGCCACCACATCGAGCTCACATCATCATGCAAGAATTGAACACGACGCCGTGAACCCCATGCGCAGAGACCCACCACCTACACAGACCAGCATCATGACCGCACCATCGGAAGCCTTGGACGTCCCCAAGTACACTGGATCAGTGGACGATGGGCCCGTGGAAGATTGGTGCCGTCTCTTCGAGCTCCACGCATCTGCTGCATCATGGTCGGAATGGGATATGGTCTCCAACTTCAATGACTACGTCACCGGTGAGGCATTTCGCTTCTACCTCACGCAAATCTTTGAAAACAACGAATCGTGGGAGAAAATCAAAGAAGAGATGATCAGTTGACTTAAAGTATACGCTGCAGACCCCCTCATTGACAACCAGCTGGAGAAATCGCAACTGGGTCGCCATAGTCACCCGCAGTCTCCACATCATCATCAGTGCCAACCAAAGCCACCCCTGACTCGATAATCGACAAGTTTCTCATGTAAGATCCTCCCGAAAAGACGAAACAAAATCGCACGTCTACCATGATAGCACCACGCACAATGGACGCAGTATAGCCTCCGTTCGCTGAGCCATATCCAGGTTGCTTTGCTTCAAGACCAAACTTTCCACCAGGTTTCAGTGCCGTACAGGATTCGGGAATATGTGCTATCTTCATCATGCTATTATACCCATGCCATCGCGAAAGCATCAGATGCGTTCACTCCGTCTTATACCTGCGACCCGCCACCTGGTTTCAAGTCACGCCAGTCTTCTATCACGCTCATTCCGCAGCCTGTGCTTAACAGAATTGCTTCGCTCGTACATGGCACTTCGAATTTTCCAGACTTGAACTTATCACTGGAAGCGCGTGGTGAAGTCTCGTCTACAGGGACATCATCCAATGATCGAGCATCCAGGATTCCAAGCTGCATTAATTCAGACTACGGTACCATTCACACCAGTCAAGGAATAGCGGCAGCTATTATTTATTCTGATAAAGCGAATCTGACTTGCTACCCGACAACAGGCCAAAATGGAACCACCAACACCATAGGCTCATTTGGCGACGAAAAGCATTTACCTTCATCAAGAGCGGATGAACAGCTTCCACTTGGAGTTCAAGCTGATTTGCATATCTCAAGTTCTTTTGCACACACTAATCCTCGACAAAACGCTGACATTGGAAAAACATTGGTGCCACCAGATACCATAAATCACCAACTAACAGAAGTGTCCGCTCAGAACGACGGCACATGGATGGCAGCCTCAGAAATGGCTTCTGAAGCACCTCAGACATGGACCTCACCATCAGACAAACCATATGAAAGTAAGCCGCGTTTCAATTACCAGCAACTGACGGCACGAATATGCAAACAGATACCCGCCTGATTACAGAAGCAGTGCTACATCATCAGCTGTCGCTGCGACATCACAATGATCGATTTCAGTCACTTCAGCTACCACGACGACGACGTCGACACAGACGACGACAAAGAGCGCCGCCGGAGGAACAAATGCATCATCAGAAAAGACGTGAACCCACAAGGCGAAAAAACTTAAGGCGAAATCAACGAAGACGACGTTTTGCAAGAAACACACGTCACCGAGTACCCCGTCAGCACCGCATATCAGGACTGCTCCCATTTCAAGGATTTCTGCGACCACGCTGTGCTCAACGACGAAATAGACACAGGCACTTTCCCAGCATACCGAACCAACAGAGACGTCACCTCAACTACTCAGTCCAGCAAGCGTTCGAGCAGGAGACACCATGTGTTTGCAAGTCGCGACGAGTAAGCCGATGCCTTCTACATCCGAGTTCCCCTTGCTGCAATGTTTCAATACCTTCCTTACTCGGAGCATGGATATGTCGTCCTCAGTGCAATAGCCAGCATCGTCCACCTGAGCTCTTCTGGACGTCACCGGACTGCCACACTGAAATCGTTCATGTGGGGAGATTTAGAGGGTATCATCCGCCCCTGTACCTGCGACTCTCTCGGGGGGAGGGGGAAGTGTGTAACGAACCACACAAGGATGGTACCGTGCATTAGTGTTGAAGGAGGAAGACGAAGAAAAAAGGCAGTGTTCGGGCGACCATGTTTGTCTCCGTCCGCAACCTCCTGCTCGCGTCACATATACACCTCGGTGCTCCTTGAGGGAGAGAGTCACCTGTAGTGCGAAAGAGTCGCTGGTACTGTAATTCTAAGAGAGTCCATGTTACCACCCAAAGGTCATCATAGTTGTGAAGAGCACATACACCTCGAAACGTGTCGGTTGAGGCTATCTTTTTTTTAAGAGTGCATGATGCTACGTACGCAAGTGACTGCAGCTCCTAAAAATTGTAGTGTCGAATTTTACGCCTTTCGAAAGATTCAGAGAGGACTTGTATACATAATTACTGCACACGCGCCGCGATGGACGAACCTGGCTGACGCTAAGATTAAAGTTCACAATACCTATTCCATTGCAGGTTCAGTCATTACACACATGATTTGCGGCTTCCTTGGGGGGAAGACGTGAGCTTTCGGGTTGGTGCAAGAATATTGCTAGAAGCAGGAACCGCATATGCGCCATTACGAACAATATACACACATCCTTTCTTCAGGAGCTGACATTAAGCTCGGGTAGCGCAAGCGTCTGTCTGCGGTGACATGACGACTTCGCTGCAGCCGAATTCCACTACCGCATTTGTGACGAGGACACCTGCATTGCCTTGTTAATAGGTCGTCCTGTTGTTTGTCGTAGCGCAGGCAGAACGACACGGACTTGGAAGACACACGAGACAGCACACAGCGCTTAACGACCAGCTGCAAACAACTGTTTACGTCCGCCATGTCTCTTCGCACAGAACTTCAGAAACCGCCATTGCGCCCTCCTAAACAAACTACACTTTGAAGCATTCTTAAATCACAGAACACACGTATTATTGTTTTAGCCTAATAAAGACTGGTCTCTAATTTTGTCACGCACAGGATTTTCATTGCGTTTGAAAGATTATGCGGCGTTTGCCACAAAATTTGGCCGCAAGTAACCCTGGGCGCCGCACCAGCCACATGATTGAAATCGCAATCGTGTGAAATGCGCCCTCTAAAATCGCATTGGGACGTGTGCTGCTGCACCGATTTTTGTCGCTCCGGTCGCAGCATGTGAAACAGCCTTAATGTCTCGCTTACGTCTCGAACGTATGGTATCGAGACAAGGCGCCATGGCCTGGGTGGTGCGGCAGCTGCCGTGTTACTTGCATTCTCGTTCCGTCGGTAGATGGCGCAGTGATAAAAAGCCTTTGTATAACAGTGCAGCCCAAGGTCACGGATTACTGTGTTCTTTTATTCCTTTCTGGAGGTCTGTGGACGAGCAAATTCTTTCGGCTTTCTTGAAGAGGCTTCGGACTACAGAAAACTTGTGGCACGTGGGGTTATTATAATTAAAGTGACGGTATCGTCCTGTATGTGGCGGTTTTCTGAATACGGGAAAGGACAGGTTCGGTCGCTCTCTTTTCACGAGGACATCTAAGAAAGGGACAGCACCAGAAGTTTCTCGCTCCACTGTAAACTGTATAGCCGGCTGTATTGAGTTCAAGTGTGCGAGCAAATTGTCCATTTAGGATGACTTCACCACGCAAAAACAATCGTCCACACAGCTCCCAAACATTTTTGACTTGGGGGTGAAAGTGTAAAGTGCCCGCTTATTGAAGTCTTTGATGGTGAGTGTGGCGACTGTGACCGAGATTGCGGCACCCAAAGCAGTTCGCCTAATCTGTTTGTAGAACTGGTTCTTGAAAGAGAAATAAGTGCTTGAAAGGGCAGAATTCAAATAACCGACAAATGTGCTCAACCAAAACGGGAGTGCGATCTTTCAATGTGGGGTCACGTTCGAGCGCACAACGTGTCACAGAAAGCACGAGGGGCTCGGGCACAATAGTGAACAGCGAAACCACATCAAATGACACCATGCAGTTGTTTTCATGAAAACTCAGGTTGGACGCCATTTCCACGAAATGTCCGGAGTGGCGAATGTAGCTTTCAGTCTTTGCAGTGAGAGGAGAGCGCATCTTAATGAGATACCTTGACAGGGATCGAAGCAGGGAACACGTAAAATATACTAAGGGCCATAGAGGAATTCCTGGTTTATGAATATTTGGGAGGCCGTAGAAGCTTGGAGGCAGAGGCGTTGCGGCATATCAACTTCAAGTAAAAGGTTTTGAATTTTTTATGTTGCTTGACATTTTCAGACAGAATTTTGAACAGCTGGGTTTGGTTTTGCGACGTTCGATCTTTCTTGATTTCGGTGTAAGCTTCTCTGTTAAGAAGATACTCTACTTTTATCTCGTAGTCAACGCCATTCATGACGACAGCTAGCCTTTGACTGCTGGGAGAACGATGCGTTTGTCTTTTTTTCAAGTCTTCTAGACCCTTCACTTCGTCGTCTGGTAGATTTTTGTTTTGGCGAGTCGGTATCTCGGACGGAATTCCTATTGATTTTGGCCTTGTCTCTTGACGGGCGCTACCCGCCGTGGTTGCTCAGTGGCTATGGTTTTGGGCTGCTGAGCACGAGGTCGCGGGATCGAATCAAAGTAGGGTTTGTCCACGTATTTAGCGGCATCTACGAAAGCCACGTATGTCGCGTGTAGGGTGGCCGCTTTTAGTAAGGCTTGAGCGCGTGCCCTTCTTCGAGTATGATTATGCACCGGGTGCATGTTCCTGGGGAAGGGTAGTACTGTGATTTTAGCACGAAGGTGTTGCGGTAATGGTGTTGGATCATTGACTTGAGTTGGGATAGGAATATTTATGTGTGAGAGGAGTTCCCGGCCCGCAGCTGTCTAGGACAGGCGTATGAGCTGGGACATTCTTTGTGGTTGTGTGATTTCTTTGAACGTATTGTGTACCCCAAGGCCTAGCAGGCGCTGCGTGCTTGCCGTCATGGGTAGACCAAGTATTCGTTTCGTGCATTTTCGGATGAGGTTGTCCACTTTAGTTTCATCGCCTTTGCTCCACGGGTGAGCGCAGGCAACGTAGTGAACGTGGCACATTAAGAACGCGTGAAAGATGCGTAGTAAGCTCTCTTCTGCGAGTCCCGCGTGTCTATTAGTGACGCGTCGGGCGAGGTGAATGACTGCCTCAGTTTTTTGGTGAGATGTGTGACTATTAAGTCGTTTTTGCCACTCTCCTGCAGGGTAACGCCCAGAATTCGAACCGACGACACTATCGGGATATCCGAGCCGTCCGTTGTGGAGAGGTGTATAGTTGGTTCGCCGTTGTTGCGGCCGTGTTGCGGTGGCAGAAGCAGCAACTCGGACTTTGCTGCCGAGAGTTTGAGACCCGTGGGTTTTAAAAAGTTTTGTACTGTGTTGATTGCTTCCTGACGGCTTGCTTCGATTTGTCCGTCGCTGCCTGCATTGCGCCAAATAGTAATATCGTCGGCGTACAACGCGTGCTGTACGCCGTCGATATGTTTCAGCTTTTGCGAAAGTTGTCTGAGGGCTAAATTGAAAAGAAACGGTGAGAGCACCGCCCCTTGCGGCGTGCCACGCGGGCCTAGATTGTAGGTGTGTGAGTTGAGATCTCCAACCTTAAGTGTAGCCGTTCTGGCTCTTAGGAAAGAGCGGACGTATTCGTAGAAGCGGCGACCTAGGCCTGCCTCCTGAATCTCGTGTAGTATATGAGCGTGGCTTACGGTATCGAAAGCTTTCTCTAAGTGGAGAGCTAGAATTGTTTTGAGGTCTTTGCTCCTTATTCTAAGTAACGTCTCCTGCAGCATAAGGAGTACGTCCTGCGTGGCCATAGCCGGCCTGAACCCGACTTGATTGAATGGGAAGAGGTGCTCTTGCTCTGCATGTTTTGTGACTCGGCGGAGAATGACGTGCTCCATGACCTTAACCACACAAGATGTGAGGGAAATGGGTTGTAGAGAGTCAAGCTCCAGGGGTTTGTTCGGTTTGGGAATGAGAATGACGGTCGCGGCCCCCCATTCTGGCGGGACGCTCCCTTGCTTCCAAACCTCATTCATGTGGGTGGCTAGTGATTCAATGTCATTGTCAGCCAGGTTGCGGAGTAGCTTGTTGGTGACTCCGTCAGGACCCGGGGCTGACTCAGTGTTGAGCTCTGCTATTACCGCGCGTATTTCAGCGCTGGTTATAGCCTCCTCAAATGGGTCGTGAGGGGCCCTCGTGTAAGGTGGGTAGTCTTCATGCGAGCTAGGTTCTGTGCATAGATACCGGGCTGCTGTAGCTTCTAAAATCTGCGCATCTGGTAGTTGCTGCCCTCGCGCTTTGTGCAACAGTCTATCTAGGGTAAGTCGTTGCTCTGACTAGGTGGGCTTGTCGCCGAGCAGGTGCTCGAGAAGGTCCCATTTTAGATCTTTTCCTCATGCGTGCGTCGAGCATAAGGAGTACGTCCTGCGTGGCCATGGCCGGCCTGAACCCGACTTGATTGAATGGGCCGAGCGAATTGCACACCTCATTCCACTGTTGGCGTTCTAGTGTCTGGCTGTACTCTTCGATTTGTCGGCTGAGCAATGCAATTCTTTTTCGTAGCCTACGATTGTGCTTTTGCGTTCTCCATATTTCTTGAAGACTTTTGTGAGCCTCCAGGAGATGTGCGAGGTGGCTGTCTATGTGGTCGATGTTGCGTGTTGTAGAGATGATTTTGGTAGCTTGTTTTACGTCCCGCTGTAGTATCGTAAAGTGTTCAGCGAGGGAAGAGTAATGCTTGGTGTCTTGTTTTCGAATTTGCCTAAAGTAGTCCCAGTCTACTATTTCAAAGTGTCTGGGCTCGTGGCTGCTTATATTGAATGCAGTGCTACAGATAAAGTGATCGCTACCTAGGTTAGCTTGCAGGTTAACCCATGTGGGATTCGATACGTTGCGTACTAGGGTCAGGTCAGGGGATGAGTCCCGTGACACTGAGTTACCTATGTGTGTTGGGGTAGCGAGGTCGTTAAGTAACACTAGATTGTGTTGAGTGATGTGCGTTTGTAAGTGGCGCCCTTTCTGTGTTGTGCGATTGTATCCCCAGTCTACGGAGGGGGGGGGGGGCGTTGAAGTCCCCCGCGATGATGAGGGGATGGTTGCCTGCTATCTGCGTCGCTTACTAGTTACTAGTGTAGTGAATGTTTCTGCACTGTGCGATGGTGAACTGTAAACGTTAAGGATAACTATAGATTGCTTAATGTGCGCGTTGGGGATGATTTCTATCATCTGATGCTCTATTTTGAGGTCTGGGCGTATCGCATGTGTCGTGTAAGCGTAAGGCTTAGCCAATCAGGTGGCTATGCCTCGAGCTTTGTTCGCACAGACGGCCTCGACTCTGTATCCACGAAGAGCGAATCGGTCGATACGCGTTTCCTGCAGGAGAATGACGGCCGGTCATTGAGTTATAGAGCCAATGCAATTATTGTAACGTTTCTCTCCGCGTGCGGAGGGTACTAGTGTTCCATTGCCAAATTGTGAATTATTGTGACGACGCCATTTTAAGGCCTAGGTATTAGCCTAGCGCGCTTTCCGCGTGCCAGGTCCTCCTCCAACACCTTAGTCCTCGCGTCCATTTGTGCTGGCCATGTAGTCAGCTCGTTAAGTTGTTTCTGCATGCTCTCGAGTTTAGCGTTGAAAGCGCCATACTCGGTCCTGGTCTCCTCGCGGTACTTTTCTAGTATCGCGTATATGTTAGCTGTAAACCGTTCAAACCCGGATTGCTCTTCGGCCTGAGGCGTCAGGCCTGCTCGTTTCTTAGCGCCGCGTATCGAGACGGGGCCGCTGCTAACGCTACCCTCGCGCGATGAGGGGGCCTGTTGTTTTGCTAGCTCTTCTTTAAGCGATTGATTTCTTTAGCCTGCTCCGCATATATGCGTTTTAGCTGCGCTAGTTCTGGGTCAGGTTGCTGTGGCAAGTGTCCCTGACGCTGCGCTGCGCGGGTCTCACCTTTGCCTGCCAGCTTGTCGGCCCAGGTAGGCTTGTCAGTGGGGGTAGGAGTTCGTGGGTCTGGGAGAGGACCTTGGGTTTCGGTAGTCTTGGCAGGAACCGGGCTGGGTCCTAGGGTGGGTGTTTGCTGCTGGTCTTGCTTTCGTCGGCGACGGCGCTGACGACGGCGGCGCACCAGGTAAGGCAGCTGGTAGCGATGTCGGCACTCGCGGTCGCCCGTGCGGCGTGTTTCGCCGCATAAGGCACACACTGGTTGGTTGCACACGTGTGGGTTGTCGTTGGTAAGTGTCCGCATTGTTCGCATACCTTGGTTGAAGGAGTGGGGCACACGTCCTGGCGGTGGCCCACTTGGCCGCAGTTGCGGCAGGTGTCAATTTGACGCTTGTACAACGCGCAGCGGTAGATGACCTAATCGCAGTAGACGTAGTTGAGCACTTTGAGCCCGTTGAAGATCCGAATCACCGTTGCAGTGTTCTTGATGTGGTGCGCTCCCAGTAGGCTTGGGTTGCGCGGCTGGATTAGCATGCGGTTGAGTGCGGCGTCGTCGAAGTCAATCGGTGAGGATGATCTCGGTTACTCGACTGTACGCTGCTTCATTAGTAGCGCTGGGCGTACTGATGACAAAAATGTTCTGCATCGAGTTGGGACAAATAATGTGTTCCTCCGTTACCAATGGCGCTAGCTGAGCTGCCATGGTTAGTGCGGCGAGAATCCTGTGCGGGCTGCAGTCTTGCACGTTGAGGCCGCCTCCTGGACGTACGATGACTAGATTGTGACTGCGTGGCATCGCCGGCAGCCGGCTCGCAGCTGCGACGTGTCTAGAGTAGCGTTAGGCTTCGCTTTCGCGCCTCGTTGCGTTCCCGGCTGGCGGGCTGCGTGTGATTTCTCTCGCGATTCTTGCCGTCTTTTGATAACGGAGAACCATCCGTTTCCTTGTAATTCCTCAGGGGTGACGTCGTCCCCTTCCATGGCAATCTGCTGCGGCATCTCGCAACTGTCGTGCGAGCGCCGTAGGCGGGAAGGCTAGGCCTAACCTCGCCTAGGCTTAACTCGCCAGTGCAGCGAAAAGGCCTCTAAAATGATGAAAAACGAGCCCACTTTGGTGAACCAGGTGTCGAAATGTTCAGGTGAACTTCGCGGATGAGAATCCGGGCAGCTCAGGAAGATTCGAGGTCGTTGACCGGTAAAATCAGGCATTCGCAGCCGGAGCCGAGGTGAGATGATGAGATGATGATGATGATGATGATGATGCCTCAACACTTGGCACAACCCACTGAGGGGGATAGGCCACGAACCAGGTGGTATTATGATAGAAATGTATAATAAATTAATTTATAAATACATAAGTCTAAAAATGAAAATCCGCTCGCTCCGCCGGTAACTTCTTTCCCCTCACTTTCGAGAGAGACCCGCTTTCCGACAGAGAGACAAAGTCGCAGTGATGGCGTGCCCTCCTCCATAGGAATGCCTGCAACATTTTAAGCTTCTGAATTTTCTTGTTCTAGTTGGAAATGCGTACGACGCGTTTACGGAACAAAATATTTTGTAAACGGCGGTCTAAGCAAAGGTTTGCGCTTGTTTTTGTTACGCGATAACCCTAATTCTCATCGATGCAGGAATATCACTCGTGCAATGGTTCATTACCAATGCCAGGAGTAAAGAACGAAAGGGTTACGCTCAGCCGACTAACAAGCAGAGGCGAGCTGTGTCATGGTGAAAGTAACCAAGTTCCAGTAAAATCACCTTGCGAAGGTCAGCCTTGCAGCACAAGACAACATAAGTTTGTTTTCCCCACTGATATTGTTCGGCCTTGTATCAGACGTTTTTCTGCAATGTCTACTGACACTAGAGGCCCACTGACGTCACACGCGAGAAGGTGCCCTTCAACTATCTCGGGTCAACTGAAAAAAAAATAAACTGGAAAACAGTCAATAAAGATTTGATTTATCATACACGCGTAATGTATAAATGGTGCAACTGAAGGTCCCCGCACTGATGTATGCGGACGACATAGTGCCACTAGCTGACAATGCAAGAGTTTTACAGACACTGGCCAACATGTCTGGCAACGCAACGACAAATCTAGGCCTCAAATGTAGCACAGATATATCGGGAAATATCATCTTTAATGAAGAGACTAGTAGGTACGTGGTGTCGATTCAACAGTAAGTCATACCGATAGTCAAGCAATATAAATACCTCGGGGTAAACATAAACGAAGGAAAGACTTACTCAAACACCCACCAAGATAATCTAAAAATAAGAGGGAAGTGGAATGCGGCAATAATGAAACATACGACACTTTGGGGCCACAATAAATATGAGGTGGTGCGTGGAATCTGGAAAGGAGTCACGGTGCCAGCGCTGACGTTAGCGAATGCCATTCTGCGCCTAAAATCGGATACATCGTCAGGGTTGCAATTTAACCAAAGAATGGTTAGCCGGTTGGTTTTGGGAGCCGACGGCAAAACCACAAACGAGGCATTGCAAAGGGACATGGGTTGGTCTCGTTTGAAATCATAGAAACACAGAGCAAAATTAGTTTTCAAGAAAGACTCAGGAGCATGGATCAAAATAAATGGGTGTCTAAAGTGCACAAGTATCTGTACCTGAAAATCGTGGACACAGAATGTAGGAACAGGTCAAGAAAGTTGGCAACCAAGTACAGGGTAATGGAAAGTGTGGATAGATAACGAGGAATAATTAGAAAGAAAGTGAGAGGAACAAAGACAGCGAATTGGATGCAAATAATTGAAGCGAAAAAGACCATGAAGATTTACAAGAACGAGAAAAAAGTCGCATTTTCACTGGAAAGGCGAACCAACGATGGCGACAGAAAATTAGTGGACAGCCCTACGAAGTACGGATATCATTTAAAAAAACTTCTTGCGCGAACAAAGACGAAGAAAAGGAGCAACACATGGAGGAGCGCTATCTAACAAATACTTTTATTTTCGAAGAACCATTTGCCCACAGATCTGCGCGATCCAGTCGACAGAACACAATAGGGCGTATAAGAACACTTCGTGATAAAACTGTCACGGATCAGCGCGACCCGGTCAACATAAAAACAGCAATGCGCACATAACAAGCACTTAGGATGAAAATTCTTTAAAGAGATGATGACAGGAGCGAAATCTCTTTATCTAGTAATGAAACAGAAGGATGAGTGATGCATTTTTTTAAGTTTTGCAATCCAGAGCACTTCCACACTTTCTTTCGCGGTTTATTTCGATGCCTAAGCATTATGCCGGTGCTTCTAAGACAAGGTGTGCACGCAATTTCTTAACAATGCATGGTCCAATGCGTACTAGGGCGACCTTTTAGACTGGGCAAGTGTTCCCTTGTTATTTTAGGCTCGAAAGGAAGTGCCTTGCTATTTGAGGCTCGAGCTGCTTGCCTAAGGAGAAAACCATATCGGAGAAAATATTCGCAATTACATGAGGCATCTGTATTCGCAGCAAAAATCCATAGACAACCCAGCACATCCTAATGGAATGCGAAGGAATTCACCCAGCGAGACCAGTACGGAACGTTGAACTTGCGGAAGCGCTTGGATTTAAAGTAGACGAGAGAGAGAGAGAGAAAACATTTATTCGGACCATTGAGGTCGTTGATCTTGAGGACGAGTGGGTGTTGTCCTCATTACAAGTGGTAAGGACGTATTTTTGGGCTAGTTGGTTCTTCATCATCAAGTGAAAAACAGCGCCAGAATATGCACAGGACCAAACGTCGAGTAACAGGACAGACACAGGGCACACTAACAACTGAAGGTTTATTCACAAAAAGCGCAGAATATGTATACCCGCTGAACATGAATAAACCCAAAAGGCTCCACTGGCCATGGCTGCTCGACGTACTTGCTGGATGAGAGCTCCTTGTCCCGCCAGGGTATCGCCGGTCAGCTGTACCTTCCACCTCTCAAATGACGTGCTAGGCGTCTTTAAGTGTTGAGGTTTGCCCCCGCACACCCAGTAGATGTGAAAGAGTGTAGGGCATGTGTCGCCACACCGGGGGCAGATGCCGCGATATGTGTTTGGGTATATTTTGCTGTATATGTGTAGGTTTGGGAATGTGTTTTTTTTGGATAAGTCTGAGAGCTACTGCCTCTTTAGTGCTGAGCGTTTTGTGAAGGGGAGGATCTGGATCTCGAGTCGGTCGCAGTAATTGGATGGCAGGGGCACGAAGGTAAAGGGTGGGGATTGATGAGACGATTAGTTTTGCCCATCTCGGTTGATTAGCGCTCGAGCTAAGGCGTTCGCCCTTTCGTTCCCCTCCAGTCCCGCGTGACCCGGCGTCCACGTGATTTGATGAGATTCTTACAGCCTCGGGCCTAGAATCTGAGCCGCCAGCAGCGGTATTCGTCCGTTCGTAAAGTTACGGCTGGCCTGTTGCGAGTCGGTAACGACATGAACTTCCCTGCCCACCCTGTCATCTTGTTTTATTACTATCACCGCGGCTATGGTCTCAGCCGCAGCTGGGGTCGCTGCCCTGACGGAGGCCGCAAGGGTCAAGGAGTTGTCTCTTCCGTTCACGGCGGCTACCGCGAAGAGGCCCCCTGCAGGGTGCGCCACCACGTCCACGTACGTTACGTACGGGTCACCCTTGAATTGTCGGCGCTGTCCGTCGACGCGTGCCTTGCGTTGTCCTTCGTGGAGTTCATGACGCATGTGCTTTGGTATTGCGTTCGTCTTGATCTTGCTTCTGACCTCTGGCGGGAGTGATCGTTGCCCATCGAGGGCACGAAGCTTCGTTGCCGTTCCGGTCCGGTGGAGGATGGCTCTGCCCGCCGCCGTGTTCTGTAGTCTGGCTTTTCGCGAAGCCATAACCGCGTCCGACAGCTCAGCGAATGTGTTGTGAATCCCGAGAGCCTCTAACTTCTCGTTTGAGGTGGTAACAGGGAGACCCAGGGCCGTTTTGTACGCACCTCTGATGATGGCATCGACTTGCCCTTGGTCGCGTTTGTTTAGCCAGTGGTAGTGACACGGCATGCTATACGTTACTCTGCTGATCACCAAAGCCTGGACGAGGCGGAGAGTGTCCTCTTCTCACATGCCCTAGCGGCTTCTTGTGATTCGTTTGATAATCCGCGAGATCTGGTTGGTGGGGAACCTTAGGGTTTGGATGGTGTGGGAGGCTTTCAGGTTGCTCTGGATCCAAAAACCCAGAATCCTAGTCTTATTGCTTTCCGTGATCTTGTGGCCCTCTAGATAGAATTCCATAGGACCGGGGGACTTGTAGATTCCTTTTACGTGCACCCGGATCACCTCGGACTTCTCGGGCGCGCAACGCATCCCGCTCGCTGCCGCAAATCTCTCCACGGCCGTCGCGGCCTCCTCATGGGTCGCCTCTTTTCGCGCGAGGGAGCCCTTCGTGGCCCAGAGCGTGATGTCGTCTGCGTACAGGGCGTAACTTAGGAACGGGATCTTCAGCAGCTCTTTGGTCAGCGCTAGCATCGCGACGTTGAAGAGAATCGGGGAGACTATCGCCCCTTGCGGCGTACCTTTGTTCGGCACGTCGATATTATCCGATCGAGTCTGGCCTATTCCGATAGTGGCCGTCCGGCCCCTCAGGAATGACTTGACGTAATTAAAGATGCGCTCTCCACACCTGATGTCGTTCAGTCCCTTGAGAATGGCCTCGTGAGAGATGTTATCGAAGGCCCCTTTCAGGTCGAGTGCGAGCAGGAGGTGTTCTCCTCCCTTCGGGATGCCCTTGAGAACTTCTTCCATCAGGATTAGGAAAGCATCTTGCGCAGAAAGTCCCGGCCTGAAGCCAGGCATGGTGTGCGGGAAGAGGTCACCGTCCGCTATGTAATGTTGGAGGCGGGCTCCGATGACCCTCGTACAGCTTGCCGAGGCACGAAGTCAGCGAGATGGGACGCAGGGCGTCGATCGCGGGCTTCTTGTCCGAGTTTGGGAATCGTCACGATTTCCGCGTGTTTCCACTCGTTCGGTACGTGGGTATGGTACGCAAGTATGAGCCGGTCAGCAGTCGAGATAAGGAAACGATGTTTAGAGTATTGGTGGAAAAAAAATCACCAGCCTTTCCCCTGTCGAGAAAACGGGGGTAAGCGAAGCTTGTCATGTGTGTGTCCGGCCTTCGCGGTGATCTTCTTTCTTTTTCTCTCTCTCTTTATCTTTTATTTCTCTCTCTTCATTTCTTTCTCTCTTTCCATATCTCTTCCTTTCCCTCACTTTCTCTCTCTCTTTCTTTCTCTGTTTCCTTATCTCTCTGTATTTCTTTCTTTCTCTCTCTCTTTCTTTCTTTGTCTGACCTTCGTGATGATTTTGTATATTTGTCTCTTTTTCACTCTCTTTCTCTCGGTCTTTCTTTCTCTCATTCTCTCTTTTTCTCTCTTTCTCTATCTTCCTTTCTCTCTCTTTATTTCTCTCTTTCTTTGACCTTCATGTTGATTTTCGCTATTTCTCTCTCTATTTTGCACTCTCTCTTTCTCCTCTGTCTTTCTTTCTCTATTTATCTCTCTCTCTCTCTCTTTTGCCGCTGGTATGTGCCATTGAGCTTGGACCCTTTCTGCACTATCGCCAGGATCGGCCCACTTTTCAGCGTGACACCGCCGCCGCCACCACCACCGCCGGCATTTGTGAGCCTATAACGCTTCGCTTAAAAAGCAGGGAAGAGACTGGTATGACCGGATCCATTACAGGCATAGGCAGCGGCATAAGGTAGATAAAGCAGATTAGAGAGACGTATACAAGAATGGTAGAAGGAAACCCTTGATAGCATACCTGAGTAACTCAAGTAGGCCCGGCGACGATTTGTTGCCGAGCCGTTTTAAAAGGGATGCCAATAAATCATCATCATCATCATTGTCGGTGCTAATAAAGAGAGAGGATTGCCGCTGTAGTGCACGCGTCGTGCTTAACACGTTTCGGC